>NC_092335.1:156674583-156986666 GCF_046630445.1 Rutidosis leptorrhynchoides | reverse complement strand
GAGAAGAAGGAAGGATCGTGGATTAGGGTGATACCATGAAAGAATTCAATCCGTTCCTTTCATTGATAATTCGCTGCCCTATTTATACAACAGGTCTTCGTATCTAGTAGCTAAATGACTTGCGTATTCTAGACTAACAAACGTTCCTGTATTTTTGGAACTCAGTTTACTAAGTTTACAGAGAATAAATAAATCTATCTACATGACTTAACTAGTGGTACAAAAATAATGTTACATAATAAAATATAAGTACAGGTGACGTCCATTACTCACGATCTGCAAGCCTTGCACTCGACCCTAACTTGACTTTTAGGCAAACTATTTTGATAATCATTACACCCAACAATCTCCCTTTTGAAGATTAATTAACCCAAACACCAGTCTTCATTCTAACACTGTTGTAGCGACCCGACAAAATCGTCATTGACGGCACCGTCTACTTAGGTCCCGTTACGTGGTCATAAGTTTCTAAAACAACGTTTGACCCAAAATATGTCGCATTCATTTCATATGTAAGGATGTTTCAAAGTTTACAAAAATAGTTCAACGACTAGTTACATTACAATGTTTAAAGTACAAGTGAAACCTATGCGACACAATTTAAAGTAAGTCAAAAGACACTCCATGTATGCATGTATACTCGACATCCAAGCAAGTATCAAAAAGAGTGCGGAAGCATGTATCACATAGCGTTCAAGGACCTGAGAACATACAGAAAACTGTCAACGAAAACGTTGGTGAAATCATAGGTGTATTAGTAAACGTTATATTTGAACCACAAGATTTAATATTTCCATAAAGTTGATTATCTAAATCGTTTACATTTCAAAAGTTGTTGCACGTTCGCGAGCACCCAATTATCAAAACTTAACTGTTTTGTACCATATTACGTAGTGTTAGAACATACACTATACTCGAAAATATATTTCATCCGCTAACGGTAGCGAACCGTCAGAATGAGGGCTCGTCAAGCCCATGTGATCACATAACATAAGTTTACGTTTACACCCTGCAAGTGTAACTAATGATAATTGAGTTGAGGCTTTTTGTTCTAACTCGCTGTGGAATGTTTGTTTTCGTACTTGTGTTCAAAGCATAAAAGTATGATACGTATATGTTTCTCATCTCATGATTTAAAAGTATAAAAGTTGTTGAAAAGATGGGGTTATGATCTCACCTTGAGTGCACGAGTAAATAAGGTACTTCACAAAATAAACGTGTGCAAGAACGAATGCTAGTCTTGACCTAAACAAATAGGTCGTATCAATAACGGTAAACACGGTTGGTCAAAGTTGTTCAATTAGTCCTATGGCTCAATGTGACTCGATTATATAGCATGCGAATCAAGTTGTCAAGTTTCATGCAAGAATCAAGTATACAAGAAGATTAGAACGGTTTAAACAAGTATTGGTTAAGTTTGAACAAAAGTCAACTTTAGTCAAGTCAAAGTCAACGAAAAAGTCAACACGTTCGAGTCAGTACCCAAACTATTTTTCTGAGCTAATAATTCATATATAAGCATGTTAGAACAAGTTACATGGTAATCGGAGGTGCATAGTATAGTTAGAATTTTTGGTGTAAATGTAAAGTTGATCAGTCCCCAAACGCGACCAATGTCGCGCCGCGATATAGGAGGGCCGCGCCGCGGCATATAACGTGAGCTGGTGCCTGGGTCGTTTCAAATGTCTAAGTCTCAAACCAAGTTTCATTGAAACACAAATTACGAACCGTAAACATTCAAAACACGTATCTTATATCGTTGGAAAGGAAAATTGACGAGGAATACAACTAAACACGTTTCATCAATCAAATTCATCATTTGAAATAATCGAATTTCCAAATTGAATGATCAATTAATGCTCATCATTAATGCTTTAAGTTCATAAATGCATATTGATGATTCGGAAATTAAATACACACATGTGATGCGCCGTTTCGTAGGTAATTATGCATACAATACAACTAAACACTTACAAACAATATTGCAAAGAATTCAACGCATCAAAAGCTCATTTTACTTCTATCAAACCCTAACTCAAAATCACAAATTTAACACTTATGTTTATAAAGCTTTTCCATGTCAACCTACATACCAAATTGAAGCTAGTGATGCTAGTAACACATTTAATACATGCATTTCTAACATCTAACAACATTTAGGCAACCAAAAATCAAGAACAAACACACCAAATTTCAAGTTCATGCTAGTTACTTAAAATAACAAGATCGAGCATATAAATCACATATTCATGTTAGACTTGAGCCATAGACATTAATTAACACACTTTTAAGTTTAAAAGATCAAGAACAAGAAATTTAGTGTTTTTAGAAAGTTATCCAAACGAGATGAAGTTGGTATGGAATCGAAGAAGAAGTTGCAAGGATTCCAAATACGTAATTTGTTTTGATGAACACTTGCTAGATCGGAAATGGATGATGATTCTTTGAATTTGGTGTTGAGAGAAAAAGGTGAAAGTATTAGAAAGGGAGATAATGAATGAATGGGGGAGATAAGGTTTGACCATTTGACCTAGTCAAATCTTTGACCTCTTGGCAAGTTTAGTCCCTCAAGTTTAAAAGCCGGTGCGTGAATTAACCAAACGAATCACCTTAAATACGTAGAGTAAACGAGAGATGTTATAATTAAATAACGGACTTTAAATTAATTAAACGAAAAAAGGCGGGATGTTACATTACCTACTCCTTAAAAGAAATTTTGTCCCGAAATTTAAGTAGGCGTAGTAGTCGTTGTTTCTTCCTCGTGATCTAGTGTTTCCGAATCCACGAACAAATGAGGGTACTTCCTTTGCATTTGGTCTTGTCTTTCCCAAGTAAACTCGGACCCCCTTTTGGCATTCCAAAGAACTTTAACGATCAAAATTTTACTTTGTTTTAGCGTTTTGACGGAGTTGTCCACAATTTCAACCGGTTCTTCCACGAATTGAAGTTTGTCATTAATAGTAAGCTCTTCGAGAGGGATGATGACATCGGGTTCGGCAAGGCACTTCTTCAAGTTTGATACATGAAAAGTAGGATGAACGGAGCTCAATTGAGTCGGGAGATTCAAACGGTAAGCAACAGGTCCAATACGCTCCAAGATTTCAAAAGGACCAACATATCGTGGATTTAGCTTCCCGCATTTCCTGAAACGAATTACACCTTTCCAAGGTGAAACTTTTAACATTACGCGGTCACCGACTTGGAATTCGATATCGTTGCTTCTAATGTTGGCATAGCTCCTTTGGCGACTACGGGCCGTCCTAAGCCTGTATCGGATTTGAACAATCTTCTCGGTTGTTTCATGAATGAGTTCGGGTTCGGTGATTTGCTTGTCACCTACTTCGGCCCAACAAAGAGGAGAACGACATTTGCAACCATATAACGCTTCAAAAGGTGCTGCTTTAATACTCGCGTGATAACTATTGTTGTAAGAGAACTCGGCTAGTGGCAAATGCTTTTCCCAAGCTTTTCCGAAGTCAATAACGCAAGCTCATAGCATGTCTTCCAAAGTTTGAATTGCGCGTTCGCTTTGTCCGTCGGTTTGTGGATGGTATGCGGTACTCATGTCTGAACATGTCCCCAAGGCTTCATGCAAGGCACGCCAAAATCTAGAAGCAAAACGAGCATCTCGGTCGGATATAATCGATAAAGGTACACCGTGACGGGTTACAATCTCTTTGATGTAAAGTTGTGCAAGTTTTTCCATTTTGTCCGTTTCTTTCATAGCGAGGAAGTGGGCGGATTTGGTGAGACGGTCAATAATAACCCAAATGGTATCATAACCGCCCGCCGTCTTTGGTAGTTTGGTGATGAAGTCCATCATTATTCTTTCCCACTTCCATTGCGGGATTTCGGGTTGTTGAAGTAACCCGGACGGCCTTTGATGTTCGGCTTTGACTTTGGAACAAGTTAAACACTTTGCAACATAAGTAGCAACGTCCCTTTTAATGTTCGGCCACCAATATTGTTCTTTAAGATCGTGGTACATCTTATTAGCACCGGGGTGAATCGGATACCTTGACTTATGGGCTTCGTCTAGGATAAGGCCTCATAAATTCCCATAACTAGGTACCCAAATCCTTTCGGCGAAATATCGGAGTCCGGTCTCCTTATCTTCGAATCGAGATGCGGGGACGTTCAAGCGTTCGAGAGAAATGTTTTCATCCTTGAGGGCTTCATCTTGGGCTACCCAAATTTGACTATTGAGGTTGGTGTGAATGGTGATGTTTAAGGCTCGGACACGAAGGGGCACCATTCTTTCTTTTCAACTTAAGGCATCGGCTACTACATTTGCTTTCCCAGGATGGTAACGAAGCTCGCAATCGTAATCGTTCAAAGTTTTAATCCACCGTCGTTGTCTCATGTTTAGTTGTTTTTGATCAAAGATGTGTTGGAGGCTTTTATGATCAGTGAAGATAGTACTCTTGGTTCCATAAAGATAGTCTCTCCACATTTTGAGTGCAAAGACAACGGCTCCGAGTTCAAGATCATGTGTCGTGTAGTTCCGTTCATGAATTTTTAGTTGTCGGGAGGCGTAAGCAATGACATTCTCTAGTTGCATCAATACACACCCAAAACCGTGTTTCGGGGCATCGCAATATACAACAAAATCATCATTGCCTTTGGGAAGAGATAAGATAGGAACGGTGGTTAGCTTTTTCTTCAGGATTTGGAACGCGGACTGTTGTTCGGTTGCCCAAATGAATTTCTTTCCTTTGTGAGTTAACACGGTTAGAGGATGAGCAACCAAGGAGAATATTTTGATGAATCTACGATAGTATCCGGCGAGACCCAAGAATTGACGAATGTGAGTAGGAGTAGTAGGGGTTTCCCATTTGCTAATGGCTTCGATTTTACGAAATCGACCTTAATACCTTGATCACTTACAACAAAGCCAAGAAATTGAACTTCCTTCAACTAAAATTCACACTTGAAGAATTTGGCATAGAGTAATTCTTGTCTCAAGAGTTCAAGCACAAGTTGGAGATGTTGCTCGTGTTCCTCTTCGCTTTTAGAGTAAACCAAAATGTCATCAATGAACACGATAACGAATTTGTCGAGATACGGTTTGTACATGTGGTCCATAAGGTCCATGAACACCACCGGTGCATTAGTTAGACCAAATGGCATGGCAAGGAATTCGTAACTACCATAGCAAGTCCGGAAAGCGGGTTTGGAGACATCTTCACCCTTAACCCTTAGTTGATGATAACCCGAGCGGAGATCAATTTTTGAATATACACAAGACCCTTGTAGTTGATCAAAAAGGTCATCGATGTGTGGAAGAGGATATCGGTTCTTAACCGTCAATTTATTTAGTTCACGATAATCAATGCACATTCGTAGGGATCCAACTTTCTTTTTAACAAACAAAATCGGAGCGCCCCATGGTGAATGGCTAGGTTGGATAAAACCACGGCCAAGTAGTTCTTGAATGTGACTTTGTAATTCTTGCATTTCAGATGGAACGAGTCTATATGGTGCACGTGCTATGGGTGCGGCTCCCGGAATAAGATCGATTTGAAATTTAACCGGCCGATGAGGTGGAAGACCCGGCAATTCGTCGGGAAATACATCAGAAAAGTCACTAACAATTGGCACTTCATAGATATTCTTCTCATCGGACTCAACTTTCTTAACTTGGGATAGAATCACAAAACAACACTTACGAAGTAACTTTCTAACTTTAAGGCACTAGACGAGGTTGAGTCTGGTGCAACTATTATCACCATAGACAATCAAGGGTTCACCATTCTCGATAGGAATTCGGATTGCGTTAAGATCGCAAAGGATGTGAGATTTCATTTTGACCAACCAATTCATACCAATTATTACATCGAAACTCCCTAGTTCCATAGGTATCAAGTCAATTTCAAACTCATTACCCAAAATGTTTAACGTACACCCCCGATAATATGTGTCAGCACTTAATAGTTTCCCGTCGGCCACTTCAATGGCATAAGTAGTATCTAGGGGGAGTGGTGGAGTGCTAAGATTATGAGCTAAAGCCTTGGATACAAAACATTTATCGGCACCCGAATCGAATAGACAAGAAACATAAGAGTGGTTGAGAAGAAACGTACCCGTGACTAGTTCATTATCATCTAGGGCTTCTTCGGTGTTAATGTTGAAAGCCCTGCCGCGTGCATTGGGGTTGGCTTTCTTCTTTGGACATGCATTTCTATAATGACCCGATTGGCCACATTCAAAACAAACACCCGGTTTTGGTGCATTGGGCCCCTTTTGAGCGACGGGGGCGGCACTTCTACAATCATTGGCCACATGACCACTTCTTTGGCATCGGTGGCAAAACGGCTTGTCACATTCACCATAGTGATGTTTGTGGCATTTGTTGCAAAAAGGTTTATTTCCGACATAACTTTTCTTACCGTCGGAGGTCAAAGGCTACTTGGCGGGGTTGTTGTTGTAGTTGCTTGATTGGGAGGCTTCCCACTTTCTTTTGTTGCCACCCGATTTATCCTCGGCCTTAGGTGCCGGTACTATGATTTAGTCCACCGTTTCTATCAATTGGCGGGCCATCATCAAAGCTTCTTGTAGATTAGCGGGTTTGGATGACATTACCCCGTGTTTGATGCTCTTAGGGAGGCCATCCATGTAAAGTTCAACTCTTAGGGACTCGGGAGTTACGAGAGCCAGACACATTAAGGCTAGCTCAGCAAACCATTGATTATAAGCGTTGAGGTCATTTCCGACCGCTCTTAAAGTATGACAACCCGGAAAATTTCCGATTAAATTTAAACTAAACTTCGACTGTTTCCGACGATTCACGAACAACAGGTTATAAAAAAAAATTAAATTTGTAAATATATATGTGCGTGTATATACATCATTTACAATTATTATTATTATCAGTATTATTAATATTATTATTATTATTAATTATCATTAACCTTGTTATTAATATTATTATTATAAGTATTATTATTATTATAATCATTATTATTATTAACATCATTAATAATAATATTATTATTATTATTATCATTTTTATTATTATTATCATTTTTATTATTATTATCATTATTATTAATGAACTTATTACAAGTATTATTATTAGGTTTATTATTATTATTATTATTATCATCTTCATTTATTATTATAATTATCATTATTATTATTAATATAATTATTATTAATTTGTATTATTATCAATATAATTATTAATTATTAATATTGATTAAAAATAAAAAGTGCAGCTATTTGATTAGTTTCTTATATTATTTTTTTCGTTTGTGATTCAGCATCAACACATGCCCTATTATTCAATCAGATACAAACAAACTAGATTTTAGGTCATGATCTGTTTTTAATTATTATATGTATCGTGGCTTGCTTCTATTTTTTTATGTTATCTGTTTTTAATTTTTTTTTATTTTATCTGCTTTATTTTATTTAATATATTTCTGTCTGTTGATGGATTCATCGTCGACCACTACAAGCTACACAACCAAGATTCAATCGAACTTTATGGATATTTTAATCAACCAATTGCCCTATAAAATCCCTAATGCTAATCGAGAATTGAAAAACAGAAAACAAAAATAAGAACACATTTTTTCTTTCTTCTTTCTCTGCTCGCGACAACTTTTCACCCATAACTCAAATTCGAACAACTTTTCAAAATCCATTAATTCAGTTGTGTTAGGAATTCCCTAATGAAACTATCTGTAAAGTTTCAAATTCAAATTCATTGTATTGAGTTCGAATTCTTGAGTCAAACTATAAAATTCAAAAAGTTAAACGTATAAACTTGGATCAAATTCAAGTAATCTGTTACGATTAAAGTTCAATTGATAATTCTATAGTGTTATGATGAATATTTTGAAGATATTCCATGAAGGTATCGAAGTCTCAAAACGTACCAAAAATCAAAATCAATTTTTTTTCTTCTTTTACGAAGTTGCAGCAGAGGCTGTTTAAACAAATTTTTTTGTTTTGTTTGTTGTTTTGATTAATTCACATTCACCCTCGTTCTGATTGTTTACATTTCGAATTACAAGTATTAAACAAATTTTTACTGTTATGATTTGCCTCTGCTAGAAGAAGAAGATAAACAGATATAGGTTAAATATTAAACACGGGGTATTAAAAAAACAAATAGACAAGGCAGATCACTGGTTCAGCGTGTTGGTGTGTAACGAGAGGTCTCGGGTTCGAGTTCCCGTCTTGGGCATATTTTTTTTAGAAAAGGCTCCTAAGGTAGTTTTCTTACTATTTTTATTATTATTATTATTATTATTATTATTATTATTATTATTATTATTATTATTATTATTATTATTATCATAAGTATTAGTATTATTATTAGTGATATTACTATCATTATAATTGGTAATAATTTGTATTATCATTATTATTAGTATTATTATTAAAAGTATTATCGTAATCAAATATACATTTCTATATATTATTATCGATATTATTATTATCACTAATGTTAAAGTTATTATAAATATTAATATTTAAAACATAATTATAATTAAAAAGTATCACTTTAATTAAAGTTATCAAAATTATCATTTCTAATAAAACTATCATTTTATTAAAAATTAACATTGTTATTAAAGTTATAATTAAAATTTCATTTAGGTTATTATTATTATTATCATAAAAAGATGTAACTTTATATTTATATTTATTAATATTATTTTACTAAATAAATACACGTTGTATAAAAATATATTCAAAACCTACAACAGAACTATATTTATATATTTATAATGAACACTGCTTAATTAATTATAATAAATATATTTAATGTACTATTTTTAAATAACATATAAAAATAACATACATATATATATACATATATATATATATATATATATATACATATATATATATATATATATATATATATATATATATATATATATATATATGTATATATATATATATATATATATATATATATATATAAACATATATAATTTAAATAACAAATATATTACTATAAGTAATATATTATACACAAACTGGGTTGATTAACATTATATGTTCAATATACGTGTTAATATATAAATAATTGATATAGGTTCGTGAATCGGAGGTCAACTCTGCACTTGTTCAGTGCCATCATATGCATATTTACTACAAACTATCGTATCGTATCGTGAGTTTTCATAGCTCCCTTTTTATATATATTTTTTGGCTGAGAATACATGCGCAACTTTTATAACTGTTTTAAGTTTAGACACAAGTGCTCAAACTTTTATGCTATATACGTGCTTTGTCATGCTAAATCCCTACCGTAATATCGTTAATTACTGAGGTATAATATGCAAGCTTAGTTATTGTGAGTAGCGCTATTGAGAGTAACATCTCTGTCCATTTGACCGTTGGTGTTTGGATACATAATAATGATTCAACGACACTGACAGTACAAGGTGTCACGGGGTAACTTTTGTTTAGTCACGATATTACAAACAGTAACTCTTTCGATTGATATATTTGCTATCAATCAACTTTAAACTTAAATCTTGTGGTCTAATACTATACTGAACTATTGATTTATGATAAACCTATGAACTCACTCAACCTCGTGTTGACTTTTTAAAGCATGTTTATTCTCAGGTACTTAAATATTGCTTTCGCTGTATATCTGCTGCTTTGATGATGATTTCTTGCCATGCTTGGAGTCTTCATGCATTACTTACCAATTCATTTAAAAACATTTAATGCTCTAAATACACTGTAATCTATTTATCTTCCGCTGCAAAACTCAATAAAACATCTCATATAGAGTCGTTTTCATTTATACAACTGTGATTTGATATAATTAGTCACAAATACCCCATGCCCTATTTGGGGGTGTGACAGATTGATATCAGAGCAGTTTGTTGTAGAGAACTAGGATTGCATTTTATGTGTGCCTTATACAATTAGGTACCTTAGCAATGTAGGACTACAACTTTCCTTGACTATAGTGCCTTTAATTGTTGCCTTTAATTGTTAAATGCTACACTATACCTTAGAAACTTACTTATAAAATTCTTTAATCTTTCTTAGAATGCCAAGCCAATCTAAGAAATCTGCTCACTTTCCTAAGTACTATCCAATTTCGCCACCACATTTAAAAGCGACACCATGATTTCTGAAATTCTCAATATTCCTTTATCATCTATCATGGTTTTGTGTATTACATATGTATTACATGAAATATTATCCATGATTTTTGAAACTCCTATATTTGTTACTATTCATACTCAAACCTATATAACTCCCTGTTATATCACGTACCTATATGCCTTATGCCTTTATGCATCGGTTTGCGAACCGAAAAATGTCATTGGGTTATCGAGAATCTCAAAGACATTAAAATGTCATCACTTTTCATATTCATTACTTTCAAAAATCTTTGCTTTCTCGTTATTTTTGATCATTGAATTTTCTTGACGAGTGGCGTCTACGAAACTCTAGAATGGAAGGGTTTGGATTACCGATTTAAAGGATCCTATAGCTCAAGCCCCTAGACCTGAATAGGCCACTACGAATTGAAAGTCTTTAATCGAAAGATTATCTGATTATATACTTATCATTCTTTATCTCGACACGTCATACTGCAATTATGGCATAAATAGAGTATAGACAAATCATATCTTATCATATCTATCCCAATAGACTTTGTCTAACACTTTTCCGAAATTTCCTCCATAAATCACGGAAATCTTTTTACTATATATACGTATTCAAAGAGACGGATATATTATTCAGTATCCGACACCCATTTCATATCAAACCCTATTCCAAACACATAATATGGATTCCTCGAACTCCTCGAGCTCCAATGGCAGCGTAACCGGAACGAATGAACCAATTAGCCATCATCAATTTTGGATGAATTGGGGATGGGTTCGTAGTCGACTCAATCAATGGAGATAAGAAGAAGGAGATCCCTTCCACCAACCGAATTCACCTCATGGCGAAGAACCTGATGCACTTACCGGCGAACCAGTTCGGAACACCATTTTCACTCTCATTTCCAGGATATCCCACCACGAATATATAATCTCTAGAATTCTAGATCTTATTCATCCGCTTGTCCAAACCGCCAATCATCCCGATATAATAGAAGAAATCAACGAGCTTCGCGCACGAATAGTGGCTCTGGAGAATATGGTGCGATATCTACAAGCATCGGCAGCACCAGCAGCATAACCAGCAGTACCATCAGTACCACCAACATCACCGACACCGCAAGCACTATAAGCACCATCAGCATCACCACCAACAACATCAGCTTCACCAACAACAACATCTGCATCCCACGTCTCAACATCATAATCGGTACCTCAAACATCAACATCATATGCCCCATAGATACCAAGGAATATTAGTAATAATGAGTTAAGATGTATTGACTCGTTCTTCCTGAAGAATTATATATGTATACTTTATATATATATATGTTTTGGAACAATAATAAATCTTTTAGTACAAAGCTATTACGTGTGAATCTTAACTAGTATGTACTACTTGGTTAATTCATATCACTAATACGCTATAATGTACATCCTTCATTAATGACTTAACAATCATTAATCACAAAGCTATTACGTGTGAATCTTAACTAGTATGTACTACTTGGTTAATTCATATCACTAATACGCTATAATGTACATCCTTCATTAATGACTTAACAATCATTAATCACTGCTTCAACACAATAAACTCCATTTCATAATAAACCAAGTGTATTAATCAAATACATGTTTGATCTTACACTACTATTTTCGATGCATTCAAAACTTTCTAGAAAATATTATTCGTGCCTTGTGAAATTTCACAAGAATTTCACGAGCATCAACATCATATACCGAGGAATATCAATAACAATGGACGATGAAGTATTGATTCATAACTTCATTAAAGAAATATTCCGCGACGATTATGTAATCTCTAAGGTTTTGGAGATTATTTATTCTCGTTCCAACCATAAATCAAATGAGTTTAATTTAATATTAACTCATTAAATCTATATTATTACTGAAGAAAATATATATGTACGTATATTTTCATAAAGATTATAATTAAAATTCTTTTGTACAAACTGTTGATTGTGAAAATATTTTAACGGGTAGGTAATACCCGAGAAATATTTATATCTCACATTAATATGTTACATTGTACATTCATCAAAATTCTTGAAAACATCTCGGATTGATAACCAATGATTCAGATATGAGAATGCTAATGAAGCAGCAAAAGCTGTATATGGTCTGAATAACCAGAAGCTTAATAATAAAGAATGGAGTGTTGGAAACGCTCAATGGAAAATTTGATACTGAAAAACGGATTGAGCAAACCATGAAGGAAGCTGTGGACAAATCACAAGGACTAAACCTATACCCAAAGAATCTAGATGATTCGATTTCTGATGGAAATTACAGAAGACATATAATCTCCTTACGCATTCTAAATCCTTACAGAAAATTTTTCCTTATTATCCTTCGACTCTAAATATTTTGGAAATTCTAAGATATCATCGTATCTTTCGTTATAAATATCCTCTATATTTCTGAAGATATATTCATAACGATTCTTGTCCGCAATTAATTATCTCTTTGCGATATCTTTATTACATCATAAAGGAAACTGCTTTATGTTCTATATTCTGTAAATTCAAGTTTAAATGATAAATATTTTGAAGAAGTGTTGAGAATTGAAGCATGAGTTAGTATAATATAATGACTTCAGGCCAACGTGATTATATTACAGTAAGTCATGCTAAATTTTTGATGGAAGATGATGATTCATAGACTTTATAATCATCATTTGCCATGTTACACGACTCTTTCATTCTATTTAACCTCTAAACATATCAAGAAAATATTTTTCTTGATGATTCGGTCTTTTTCGGATATTCTAGTAATTTGACAAATCAAATCGTGCTATTACCTTTCCTTTCTGCTTTGTATACTATGATCATTCGAAATTCCATACCTACTGATGTGTGCGAGGTGTACTAGGAAATAGTATTAATTTTTACAAGGAAATACTATTAAATACGATACAATTTTACACAAGATATTTATTTATTTATAGAATGGATATACCTAAACCTTGCTACAACACTTATAGGCAGTGTACCTAATCGTACAGTAGTGTAGTTTTTAGTAAGTCCGGTTCGTCCACAGGGAACTCTTAAACAAGCTTAACGCTATATTAGTTTTAAATTTATAAAAATACAAATATATATATAAGTGATATTATTATTATAAAAGGGGGTTTTTACCGTTTAATGACCGGTTTGTCGATTTTAAAACTTTAGTCGCAGTTAAAACCTAATGTAAAATATTAAATAAATAAAAGACTTAATTTAAAGCGTAAAATAAATAATGATAATGAAATTGCGATAAATAAAAGTGCGATAATTAAAAAGTACGATAATTAAAAGTGCAATTAAATACAAAGACAATAAATAAAAGTGCGATAATTAGAAGTGCAATTAAATATGAAAATAAAGGAATTATGCTTATTTAAACTTCCGTAATCATGATGTTTGACGTATTGTTTTTAGTTTATTTCCATGGGTTAATTGTCCTTTGTCCTGGATTATTTAATATGTTCGTCTGGTTTTTGTCCATAACAGTCTATCAGCCATAAATATAAAGTGCGAGTGTCCTCGTCAAATTATCCTTATATCCGAAGACAAATATTCCAACTAATTGGGGACTTAAACTGTAACAAGGTTTTAATACTTTGTTTAATAATTACACCAGGTTATCGACTTCATGTAACCCAAGGTTTTAATACTTTGTTATCAATTATCCCAAGTGTCCTTGTACATAATTTCACCCCTGTTTTAATAAGTCTATTAACTATTAATCCATTCCCGTGTCCAGTTAAATGAACGATTATTCGTACATATAAATATCCCGCCCATCATGTCCGATTGAGTGTATATAGTTATTTCTAGGTACGTCCAATTGTAAATCTTTATATTAAATTAACAAACTATCATTTAGTTAAAAAAAATATAAAACCCATTAATAGCCCATAGTCTAATTTCCACAAGTGTCGTTCTTTTGTCCAAACCCCAATTATGGTACAAAGCCCAATTACCCAATCTTAATATTTTTAGCCCAACATCATGATTACTTCGTCTTAAATAAGCATAATAATAACTTAGCTACGAGACATTAATTTAAAAATGTTGAACATAACTTACAATGATTAAAAATAGCGTAGCGTTACACGGACAGAATTTCGACTTACACCCTTACAACATTCGCTAACATACCCTTATTATTAGAAATTAAAATTAAAATAAAAATAAATATATATATATATATATATATATATATATATATATATATATATATATATATATATATATATATATATATATATATATATATATATATATATATATATATATCGTATGATAGAGAGAAAGAAAAAGATGTAAAATTTCGTCCAAAACTCACGAACTTTATAGGACCAGGCCTGGATTTCAGGGCCATGCGATCGCATGGCTTTTGTGCCTCCAGTCCATGCGATCTCATGGTGGTAGGTAACAGCTCACATGATTTTTGTTTCTTTGCTTGTCGACGTTTTAATAAATAAATATAATATATAAATAATTATAAGAATTATTTAAATATTATATTATATTTATGTGCATAGTTAACTTGTAATTTTTAGTCCGTTGCGTCGAGCGTTGAGAGTTGACTTTGGTCCCGGTTCTGGATGTTAGAACGTCCTTGCGTACAATTTAATATCTTGTATTTTGTGTTTCGCATCTTGTACTCTTGTAATTTTGAGACGTTTCTTATCAATAATTGGAACCACTTTGATTGTAATTTATACTTTTGAGCTTTTTGGTCGTTTGCATCTTCAATTCGTCGAATCTGTCTTTTGTCTTCACCTTTTATTATTTAAACGAATATCACTTGTAAATAGAACAATTGCAACTAAAAGCTTGTCTTTCTTGAGGGATAATGCTATGAAATATATGTTCGTTTTTAGCATTATCAAATATTCCCACACTTGAACGTTGCTTGTCCTCAAGCAATATAGTCTTGAAATAAAAATACTAGAATCACTTCTTTATTCTTCACACTTTGTACATCAGTGATTTCTATACGGCGGTATAAACAATGGTAGTAACGTTGTGGTTTACAATCCCATATGACTATGAAAATTTAGATCCATTAAGGAAATTGGATCTTTATGAAAACATTTGATCTTTTTGAAAATTCAATCTAGCTTTTACCCTAGATAAGTTTTCCAGAATAACCCTTCACCGGTGTTTGCAAAATATTTTTGTGGGTTTGGTTGGTTTCAGATTTGAAAATTTTAGCTCAAAACTTGTGGTTTTGTGTCACCCACTTGCTAACCTTGTATTAGGAAAGCAACACGTCCAGTATACTTACTCCGTATATTACCTTTCGGTAAAGTACCGTCCGGTAGTAAAGGAAAGCGTTGAACAAGCAACTGTTAAGGCAATATCCCCTGACATGCTTTTAATTATGGTCTATAACGTGTCAGATGCAATTACTATCCTTGGTAGGAGCAATTGTAAAGCTCACCCTTATAATTTTCCGGTCTGGCACAAGGTCCTGTCTTTGACCATGCTATGCAACCACCGTTCTTACGGTTGACACCCGATTTGGTTCAGGTGACCTAATGAATTCCAGGTGAATTCCTAGGATTTTACGTTCAATGGTAATGAACGCATTGAAAATGGGTTTTCAGAAAACAAATCGGTTTGTAATTTTGATCAAAATATTTTCTAGTTCAAGCTCGAGTTTAGATATCATCAAATTCCATGAGTTTGTAATTCTCAATCTTTAAGGTCACTCTCTAGGATTGAGTAATATCAGGCTTAAAAGCTGATTTTTGATCTTTAAGGAGATTATCCTTTCTGGGGATCTGGTTCATTAGTCTTATCCAGCTAATTTGCACGGCCTTCTCCCCATTTTACAAGATAGATCCTCTCATGGTTAGGATAAGCCTGACCACTTGGCGACCCTGTTTGATGCTGAGGTCCGTGGATTTCCTGCTGATTTTAGAGATGACTTTTCTAGATTTTTCGTCAACCTACAGCTGGTCTGGACGATAACTTCATGACCTAAATCAAGAAGCGCGTTTCTTTTTTGGAAGACTTTACTTCCTTTTAATGATGGAATTGATTCATCGTGTAGATCCATCTTTCTTTCAAATATATTACAGTAAATTGGGTAAAACAGTTAATTTTGTCCAAAACAAAAGTATCTTCAATTATTTGTTACAGAAATATGTGATATATGTTTAAAATATCTTGGTAAATTTTCCCACACTTGGCTTTTATTTTCCTTTTTATTGTCCTCTATTCCATTTTAAATGAAATCTAACATTTTACTAGAATTGGGTAGTCAGTATATAAGACTAGGGCTGTTCTTTATTATTAGAGAGCACTAGATTCTAATACAACTACTGCGTTACTAGTATTTCTAATGGTAACCAAGTGTATAAGTTTAAAATTTTAAAAATCCGAAAGAATTTAACCCCGTCCCATACTTAAGATCTTGCAATGCCCTCATTTGCAAGAAATCAGTAACAATTTAAATTATTGAGGGTGATTAGCGTAGAAAAATGATTAAATTTTACCAAAGTTTCCAAACATATTGGCGTTTGTTTGTTGAATGATAAATGGTGCACATCATTTGTTCATTCCTTCTTGTTGTTACATCACATTTGTTTTTCGTTTTGTCATCAAAAGTACTAGCTTTTGCTGAACTTAATGCAAGTCTTTGAAAATGCGATGTTTTACCCTGTTTTGTACAATTGAAAATATACATACATACAAATATAAACATGCATGGCAATTTGAAATGGGACTTAAAATCCCACTTTCAAATTATATATGAAATATTAGTACAATTTAATAAAAATATTAAACATTACAATAAAAGTATCATAATATAATGTGTTTAAACATAAATAAACAGAAATAATAATAAAAATTAGAAATCATATAAATTACCAACCGGAACTAAATCAATGATGGATAGAGGTTCCAGTTCATGTCATCGTCCGGGTTCCATGGTTGGTGATAGGTGTACTGGTATGCCTGGTTAGGGTCGTAGAGAGTATAAGGCGGTCTCATCTCGGGCTGGTGTGGTGGATAGTAAGCTGGTCGGGTCGGGATGTAGGGCTCCTGAGGTGACAGCCGGCTCATAATCTGACGCTGATGATAGTCCCATCTATCATGTTGTCGTTGCCTGAAATGCTCGTAATCATTCCGGGCTTGCCACTGCTCCATCCGACGAAATCTCTCCGCGTTTGTCATGTCTACCTCATCTACACGTTGGTAGACATCAGTCATAGCCTCCCGAATGACATCCCTAATGTCATCCGCTTCCTCCATATCCTCGTCTGATCCTCTTTCTACCTGCGGATGACTACCTACATAGGGTATTGCCTGGTTGCGTCTACTCTTCAATACCTTAGCACCCGCAAAAACCCTCAATCCTAAAAGCTCAACATGTTCCCTACATTCCATAAGTGGACCCCCTTGGTTCTTATCTACACCTAAATACTCTCCAACGAGAGTAACAAAAATACCTCCTCCTATAATCCCCCCTTCCTGTATTCCTTCAACCATCTTAGATAAATAAAAACCAACACAGTAAGGGATATTAACAAATCCTCTTGGGTCTCGAATACACTTTAGGTAAAATAAATCATGTAAAGTCAATTTTTCCTTGTTGTGACCTCTCTGTGTAATCGAGTTAGCCAAAAATCTATGAATTATACGAAGCTCGGCTTTGTTAATATGTAAGTAGGTATGTGTTCCTCCCTGTCCAAAAACATTATAATCAGACATACGCCTCCAAACGGCGTTCGCGTCAAAATTCCTATCTACCCTTTCACCACGATAAATCAAATTCATACAATCGGGTAGTAGTAATTCAGCGGGCGTATATATCTGTAATGCCCTGGCCATGTCCAGCATGGACATCCTGTACATCCTACCGCCTAGTATAAATCTAAAAAAACTTCTATCATCTAATCTATCTACATCTACATTTAATGCTATAGTACTCATCAGCTCAACACACCATTCCTTATATACATGTCTACGAATGGTGAATAATCGTTCCCAATCTGTAAAAGAAGAACTGCCATACCTTTGTATCAAATGCTCCCTAACACGGTCAGCAAGTTGGACCCTTTCCAAAGGATCCCAATCAATTACCCTAGGCACCTCCACATCTTTCGTTATTAATTTGAATTTATTACTTTGATATGCCGGGTAATCTCTCCATCGTCTATCGAATCTCAGATTAGGATACAACGTGTGTTCAGGAATCGTTGGGTATTCTACAGGTGGATGCATCGGAAATACTATGAATTCATTAGGTAACTGTAGCAGATCATAATAAGGTACATGTTGATCAGGCTGATGTTGTTGTTCCTGTTGTTGTTCTGGTTCAGGTTCATATTGCATTTCTGGTTCTGGTTCTGGAGCTGGAGCAGGTCGTCTAGATGATGATGATGATGAACCTCCAGTATCGGCTCTCTGCAAAACACATTAAACACAAAATTTGTGCATCCAAATATGCATTAGTGTTAGCAAAATAACAATTTAAAACAATCACAATAACATGTTAAATCAAACTTAAACTTATATGCATTTTCATAATTTTTTACAATTCTATACTTTTTCAAATAAGCACATATGAAAATGTAGACAAATTTCATAAGCATTTAACTCAAATAACATGTCAAAATAGTCATTACTAACAATTAAACAAGTCTCAAATGGCAATTATATCAAATTAATCAAGTTCATGAATTTTGCACCAAAAAAGTCCACTTTAATCTCCAAAAATCATGTTTAGGATCAATGTTTGGATCATTTAACTACTTAAACATGTTACACTACTCAATTTAGCAATAATTCATGACAAAAATCGGCCATAACCTATTTATATCAAAAAGTCCCAAATTGCTCAAGAACACAAACCCTAGATTTCTAAAAATTTTGAAGTTTTTGGCTTCAAATCATGTTAAATAGCATCAATCTAGGTTATACATGCATAAAATACTAACAATTTAACACTAATTACACTAGAAATTAACAAAATTGCATTAGGTAAAATATTGGTAATTATCCCAAAAACTAGAGAATTTAAGAGTTTAGGGGTATAATTTTTACCTTTTTTGATAAACTTCTGAACAATTTCATGATTAGAGTAAAAAATTTGACGAATTACGGTGAATTTTGGCAAATTTTAGAGGTGATTTGGGAGTATTTTCGTGTATATGTGTGTGTTTTGTGGTGTGAAGAATAGCTCGCTGGTTTACTTGTATCTGGCCTGTTTTCCAGGGCCATGCGATCGCATGGCTGCAAAGGCCAAACTCCATGCGATCGCATGGAGTCCGGGTACAGTGAATTTTTGGTTGTTTTTTTTTTATATATAAAAACCTTAAAACTTATAAAACATATAATTAATAAAATTTTAAAAATTTGTTTCTTTTTAGGACGAGGGCGTTTCGGATCGATGTCCCAGTCCGTCCCTCAACAAAATTTTAAAATTTGTCAATTCAAAGCGCGGTTTTAAAAGTAAAGATTTTTGGGTTTTTTAAATGTTTTTGGCATACTTTAGTTCAATAAGATTAAAAATAATGATAATAAAAGTTCTCGTCCCTCCCTTGGGTAGAGCAATTTCGGTTCAATGACCTAGTCTTCAACTCACGACGAATTTTAAAAATCATATTTTTAACTTAGCAAATAAAGTAAATTTTTGTTTTTAAATTCACACCAAACTTAAATTTAAAATGCATAAAATTAAAAATTCATATTAAAAATTCACACCAAACTTAAATTTATATTTTTGTTTTTATACATACAAACTTATATTAAAAATATTAATTTTTCAAATATTTACAATTTTAAATATATTAATTTAAAAAGTTTACAATATTATTTTAATATTAATTTTAAAAACAAAGTAAAAATAAAATTAAAAATCTTTTTGGTCTTTTATCCCACTTTAATCAATCAAATATTATCAAAAACATACGCCCCTCTTTTTGGTAAAGTAATTTCGGCTATATTACCTGGTTTTACTCCTGACGAATTTCTGAAATATTTTGGGTTGATTGATTAAAGATATTTATACCTTAAGAATAAACGGTAAATTTCGCAGTGATGTAATAAATTTTTGTATGATATCAATAATTTCGGTTGCAAAACCTAATTTTATTGAGTACCAATTTAATACTTTATAACGAACGATTTAGCGTTTATTATCAAAAGGTTAAAAGTAAAAATAAAAACTGAAAACTGTACAAACTTACCTGTGAAATAGAATTCTTAGTGACCTGCTCTAGCCCACTCATAAGATAGTCGGACTAATTGGTTTTTCATAGCTACATAGGCGTAACCTCGAGCATTTAATGTTTTTTCTTCGAAACATATGAACGGTCCATCTCTGCATAAAGTAACGAATTCGGTATTGGAATATGTCTGATTTGTCAAACATTTTCCTTCGTGTGACCATTTTCCGCATTTGTGACATCTTTCAAGGTGTCGTGCTCTTCTTTTTGCTGTGGATTTTGATTTTCCTTTACCAAACTGTAACTTATTATTTTCATTTCTGGATTCTTTTCTTACTCCGTCTAATTTACCTCTGATTAATGATACTATTTTACTTGGAAGGGTGTCATTATTACGTTTAGTGATCAAAGCGTGTAGCATTAGACCATGGTTTAATTCACAGGAAGTCTTCATCTCATAAAACCTAAAAAAAATAAAAATTCAGAATGGGGGGAGAAGACTAGTTCTTTAGGGTCTGCTAGGGAAAGACCATTCGGGTTCCATTCTCGGAAACTACATGAAAACAGAACATCTAACTCTAACAGAAATACATATTACCCTAAAGAGATTCGAACCTCCCCACACTTAGTTAGCTGTGGTGTTGAAATTGTGATTAACTTCGTTGTCAACTTCCATCGGATCATGTACGTAATGTTTAACTCTGTGACCATTAACTTTAAATTCAATCTCATTTGAATTTATTAACTCTATTGTTCCATATGGGAAAACTCTTTTGACTATGAATGGTCCAGACTATCTTGATTTCAATTTTCCAGGAAATAGCTTGAATCGTGAATTGAAAAGAAGAACTCTGTCTCCTTCTTTAAATTCTTTTAAACTTCTGATTCTTTTATCATGCCATTTCTTTGTTCTTTCCTTATAGATTAACGAATTTTCGTATGCTTCATGTATTAATTCTTCTAATTCGTTTAATTGACTTAACCGTAGACGTCCAACTTCATGTAAATCAAGATTACATGTCTTCAAAGCCCAAAATGCTTTGTGTTCAATTTCTTATTTTTACTGGAAGATGACATGCTTTTCCGTAAATGAGTTTAAAAGGTGTGGTTCCAATTGGAGTTTTGTAGGTTGTTCTAAAAGCCCATAGTGCATCCTCCAATTTAATGGACCATTCCATCGGATTTGATCCTACGGTTTTCTCTAGAATACGTTTTAAAGCTCGGTTGGTATTTTCAACTTGTCCACTTGTTTGTGGATGATATGCGGTGGAGATTTTATGAGTTACTCCATATCTTTTGAGAACTTTCTCAAGTTGATTATTACAAAAATGAGTACCCCGATCACTTATTAAAGCTTTCGGTGTTCCAAACCTTGCAAAAAGACGTTTTAAAAAGTTGACTACAACTCGTGCAACGTTAGTTGGGAGAGCTTGTGCTTCCGCCCATTTAGATACATAATCAATGGCAACGAGAATGTAGAGATTATTATGAGATTTTGGAAATGGACCCATAAAGTCAATACCCCAAATGTCAAATACTTCACATACTTGAATGACATTTTGTGGCATTTCATCACGTTGACTTATTTTTCCAGCCCTTTGACATGCATCACAGGATTTGCAAAGAAGGTGTGCGTCTTTGAAAATTGTAGGCCAATAGAATCCAGCATCATAAACTTTTCTTGCTGTGAGTTGAGGCCCATAATGCCCTCCTGTTGGTCCTATGTGACAATGGTTTAAAATTTGACTAGCTTCATCTCCAAATACACATCGGCGTATTATTCCATCGGGACAACTTTTAAACAAATGTGGATCTTCCCAGAAATAGTGTTTTATATCACTAAAGAATTTCTTTCGTTTTTGGTACGATAATCCTTTTTCAAGGAATCCACATACTAAGTAGTTTGCATAATCTGCAAACCATGGAATTTCACTGTAATCTATCTTCAATAGATATTCATCAGGAAAGTTGTCTTGTATGGCCGATTCATTTAGAACTTCTAATTCGGGATTTTCAAGACGAGAAAGATGATCAGCGGCGAGATTTTCTGCTCCCTTTTTGTATCGGATTTCAATATCGAACTCTTGTAAGAGTAAGATCCAACGGATTAATCTTGGTTTAGCATCTTGTTTCGAAAATAGGTATCTAAGAGCAGAATGGTCGGTATAGACCACCGTTTTAGCTAGAACGAGATATGAACGAAATTTGTCAAAAGCAAAGACAATAGCAATGAGTTCTTTTTCAGTAGTTGTATAATTTGTTTGTGCTCCTTGTAACGTCTTACTAGAATAATATATAGGTTGAAATCGTTTTTCAATCCTTTGTCCTAAAACAGCTCCCATTGCAAAATCACTTGTATCACACATAAGTTCAAACGGTAGATTCCAATTTGGAGTTATCATGATCGGCGCATTAGTGGGTTTTTCTTTAAGAATATTAAAAGATTTGATGCATTCATCTGAAAAGATGAATGGAGCATCCTTTTCTAGGAGTTTATTCATAGGAGTGGCAATTTTAGAAAAATCTTTTATGAAACGTCGGTAAAAACCGGCATGCCCTAGAAAACTCCTAACTCCTCTAACATTGGTGGGATGTGGAAGTTTAGCAATTACATCTACTTTAGCTCTATCCACTTTAATTCCTTCCTTTGAAATTTTATGTCCAAGAACGATGCCTTCTTTAACCATGAAATGGCATTTCTCCCAATTAAGTACTAGATTTGATTGTTTGCATCTAATAAGCATTAGTTCAAGATTAACTAGACATGTTTCAAAAGTATCACCGAAGACTGAAAATTCATCCATGAATACTTCCATGCATTCTTCTATCATGTCGTGAAAAATCGCCATCATGCACCTTTGAAAGGTTGTAGGGGCGTTGCAAAGTCCAAATGGCATGCGTTTGTAAGCAAAAGTACCATAAGGGCACGTGAATGTGGTTTTCTCTTGATCCTCGGGTGCTATTGGAATTTGAAAATATCCAGAAAAACCATCAAGAAAACAATAGTAACTATTTCCGGCTAATCTTTCCAACATTTGATCAATGAAAGGTAAGGGAAAGTGATCTTTTCTGGTGGCGTCATTTAATTTTCTATAATCAATACAACCACGCCATCCTGTTACAGTCCTAGTAGGAATAAGCTTATTTTTCTCATTTTTGATGACAGGCATGCCACCCTTCTTAGGCACGCATTGAACTGGGCTTACCCATGGACTATCAGAGATTGGATAAATTAAACCTGCATCAAGTAGTTTAATAATTTATTTCTTAACAACATCTTGCATATTAGGATTTAGTCTTCGTTGGCGTTGCACATACGTTTTATGACCTTCTTCCATAAGGATTTTATGTGTGCAATACGAAGGACTTATTCCTTTAATATCATGAATCTTCCATGCAATAGCTGGTTTATGAGCTTTCAACATAGAAATGAGTTGAGATTTTTCATTTTCAGTAAGAGAAGACGATATTATTACAGGTAATTTAGATTCACCATGTAAATAAGCGTATTCTAAATGGTTTGGAAGTGGCTTTAACTCTAATGTCGGTGGTTCTTCTATCGATGATTTATATCGATATATGTCTTCTTCTTTTAGCATTTGAATTTCTTCTGTTGTTGGTTCATATCCATTAGCCATAAGTGTAGCTAACATTTCAGTTTCATCAATTGGTTCAGTTCCTTCTCCTAAAGAACATTCTCCTGTTCCTTGTAATTCAGGAAATTCTTTTAACAATTCTGCATGTGATTCTATAGTTTGAATATAATAACATGTATCATCTGCAGATTGCGGTTGTTGCATGGCTCTATCAACTGAAAAGGTAACACTCTCATCCTCTATACTTAGGGTCCGTTTCTTACCGAACACGTCTATCATTGCTTTAGCCGTGTTTAAGAATGGTCTTCCTAATATGAGAGGAACTTGAGAATCTTCTACCATGTCCAGAATAACAAAATCTACTGGAAATACTAAAGTACCAACTTTAACTAGCATGTTCTCCATTATCCCTCTAAGATATTTTACTGATCTATCGGCTAATTGTATGCTTATTCTTGTTGGTTTCAATTCTCCAAGGTCTAGTTTAGTGTATAGTGAATACGGCATTAGATTTATACTAGCACCTAAGTCTGCCAATGCTTCTGTTGAACTAAGACTACCCAGAAAACATGGAATTGTGAAACTTCCTGGATCTGATAATTTTTCTGGTATCTTATTCAACAGCACTGCAGAACAATTAGCATTCATAGTAACAGCCGAGAGTTCTTCCATTTTCTTTCTATTTGTGATTAGATCTTTCAGAAATTTAGCATATCTAGGCATTCCTGAAATTACATCAATGAAAGGAAGATTAACATTTATCTGTTTAAACATATCCAAGAATTTGGATTGCTCGGCTTCAAGTCTTTCTTTTCTCATTTTACTCGGGTAATGAAGTGGTGGTTGGTATGGTTTAACATAAGGTTTTTCCTTAACTGTGTTATCTTCATTAACCTTTTCAACTACCGGTTCTGTTTCCTTATCTTGTTCAGGTTGTGGTACTTGTGGAGTAGGAATAGAGTCATCAGAAATTACAGGTATTTCAGGTGGTTTAAGTGTAATACCACTTCTTGTGGTAATGGCTTTAGCTGTTTCATTCCAGGGGTTAGCATTTGTATCACTAGGTAGACTCCCCGGTTTTCTTTCACCTATCAACCTTGCTAGGTTGCTTACTTCTTCTTCCAAATTTTGAATAGAAGCTTGTTGATTTCTAAATGCTTGGGCATTTTGTTCATTCGTTTGTTTCTGAGATGTGAAAAATTGAGTTTGAGATTCAACTAGCTTCGACATCATATCTTCTAAATTTGGCTTTTTATCATCGGTTTGTGGTGCTTTATTTTGAAAAATAGGTCTTTGCTGATTGTAAGTATTGTTGGATACTTGTTGATTGCTAGGACCTTGTTGGTTGTTGTATGGAACATTTCGGTTATAATTCTGGTTTTGATTGTAGTGCGAGGTGTACTAGGAAATAGTATTAATTTTTACAAGGAAATACTATTAAATACGATACAATTTTACACAAGATATTTATTTATTTATAGAATGGATATACCTAAACCTTGCTACAACACTTATAGGCAGTGTACCTAATCGTACAGTAGTGTAGTTTTTAGCAAGTCCGGTTCGTCCACAGGGAACTCTTAAACAAGCTTAACGCTATATTAGTTTTAAATTTATAAAAATACAAATATATATATAAGTGATATTATTATTATAAAAGGGGGTTTTTACCGTTTAATGACCAGTTTGTCGATTTTAAAACTTTAGTCGCAGTTAAAACCTAATGTAAAATATTAAATAAATAAAAGACTTAATTTAAAGCGTAAAATAAATAATGATAATGAAATTGCGATAAATAAAAGTGCGATAATTAAAAAGTACGATAATTAAAAGTGCAATTAAATACAAAGACAATAAATAAAAGTGCGATAATTAGAAGTGCAATTAAATATGAAAATAAAGGAATTATGCTTATTTAAACTTCCGTAATCATGATGTTTGACGTGTTGTTTTTAGTTTATTCTCATGGGTTAATTGTCCTTTGTCCTGGATTATTTAATATGTCCGTCTGGTTTTTGTCCATAACAGTCCATCAGTCATAAATATAAAGTGCGAGTGTCCTCGTCAAATTATCCTTATATCCGAAGTCAAATATTCCAACTAATTGGGGACTTAAACTGTAACAAGGTTTTAATACTTTGTTTAATAATTACACCAGGTTATCGACTGCGTGTAACCCAAGGTTTTAATACTTTGTTATCAATTATGCCAAGTGTCCTTGTACATAATTTCACCCCTGTTTTAATAAGTCTATTAACTATTAATCCATTCCCGTGTCCGGTTAAATGAACGATTATTCGTACATATAAATATCCCGCCCATCGTATCCGATTGAGTGTATATAGTTATTTCTAGGTACGTCCAATTGTAAATCTTTATATTAAATTAACAAACTATCATTTAGTTAAACAAATATAAAACCCATTAATAGCTCATAGTCTAATTTCCACAAGTGTCGTTCTTTTGTCCAAACCCCAATTATGGTACAAAGCCCAATTACCCAATCTTAATATTTTTAGCCCAACATCATGTTTACTTCGTCTTAAATAAGCATAATAATAACTTAGCTACGAGACATTAATTTAAAAAGGTTGAACATAACTTACAATGATTAAAAATAGAGTAGCGTTACACGGACAGAATTTCGACTTACACCCTTACAACATTCGCTAACATACCCTTATTATTAGAAATTAAAATTAAAATTAAAATATATATATATATATATATATATATATATATATATATATATATATATATATATATATATATCGTATGATAGAGAGAAAGAAAAAGATGTAAAATTTCGTCCAAAACTCGCGAACTTTATAGGACCGGGCCTGGATTTCAGGGCCATGCGATCGCATGGCTTTTATGCCTCCAGGCCATGCAATCGCATGGTGGTAGGTAACAGCTTACATGATTTTTGTTTCTTTGCTTGTCGACGTTTTAATAAACAAATATAATATATAAATAATTATAAGAATTATTTAAATATTATATTATATTTATGTGCATAGTTGACTTGTAATTTTTAGTCCGTTGCGTCGAGCGTTGAGAGTTGACTTTGGTCCCAGTTCTGGATGTTCGAACGTCCTTGCGTACAATTTAATATCTTGTATTTTGCGTTTCGCATCTTGTACTCTTGTAATTTTGAGACGTTTCTTATCAATAATTGGAACCACTTTGATTGTAATTTGTACTTTTGAGCTTTTTGGTCGTTTGCGTCTTCAATTCGTCGAATCTGTCTTTTGTCTTCACCTTTTATTATTTAAACGAATATCACTTGTAAATAGAACAATTGCAACTAAAAGCTTGTCATTCTTGAGGGATAATGCTATGAAATATATTTTCGTTTTTAGCATTATCACCTACGAATTCTGGACCATTACTTGCTTTACAAAAGCATGATTCGACATATAAGGGAAAATACAAAACCCGATAACGACACCAAAATTACAAATCGTGTATATTAATGCGTATAGCAATATAAAGACACGGGAGAACTAAAAACACTATAATCCCTAGAGCATAGTAGAAGTAAACAGACTTCTCTGGTGGGAGTTGGAAAAGAAGGATGATTGTGGCGATAACCAATATAAGGTCAAGAACAAGAATTGGATTGAGCATATTAACAAATCTTTTGGAAGTATGAATTGAGAAAGAAAGTATAGAAGTGGTGAAGATAATGAAACGGAAGAAGCTAATTTATAGCAAAATTCCAGACACAGCAATCGAGGCAATTCACCGCATTTAATTAAAGAAAATCCTAATTTTCTTAATTACCGGAGAATCAAATCTTATAAAGATTATAAAGATTTCCTTTAATTCCTTGAATTCCGGAAATCAATCGTGACTAGTTCAAAAGTTAAGAAGAACATTTAATTTCCTCATTTCAATCTTTTACGATAGTTTCGTTTATACTCTTCCTATAATCGAATCGTTTCATCCATATTACCCAATGTTGATAGAACTCTATTTTTCAACTCATATTCATCATTCTTGTTGTAAACAATGACGATCTCTATCAAATTTCATGACCGTGATTTTCACGAACTCCTCTTTATTTTTTCTACCCTAATATTGTGGCATAAAAGCTCAAGCTTTAAATAAGCTCACTATTATTCATAACACATTTCATGTGTATTGAAATGCTTATATAGCGTCATCATCTCTTTCTGAGAAAACCTAATCAATGACACTCTTGTTAAAAAAAAATTTACTCCGCATTAATAATAAAATGCACTTCGTAGAATTTATGGATCGTAAGATTTAAACGCTAGAAACAAAACAATATTCTATCCGTTGAAATTCACACAAGGCCCCGAGCATGTAGTGACCCAAACTTTTCCGAACCTTTCTATGATTATATGTTTAATGAAAACTATATTTACATGATTAAATGTTTCCAACATGTTAAGCAATCAAACTTGTTAAGACTTGGTTAATTGAAACGGAAATTTTGTAAACGTCTGATTACCCAGTTTGACCAATGATTCACGAACGCTATAAGTTGTATATGACATGATGATACATAAATGAATAAATATATATGTTTAACATGATATAATGATCATCAAGTATCTCATTAAAAATAGTAACAATAAGTTAAATACTTAAAAAGGAGACTATTGACGTATAAAACTCGAAACGATACATATAACGATTATCGTTATAACCACGTCTTACTAAATATATATGAAGCATATTAATACATTGTTATATTATATATAACATGATAATATGATAATTAAATATATCATTAAGTGTATTAACAATGAACTACATAAGTAAAAACAAGACTACTAACTTAAGGATTTCGAAACGAGACATATATGTAACGATTATCGTTGTAACGACATTTAAATGTATATATCATATTAAGATATATTAATATATCATAATATCATGATAATATAATAATTTAAAATCTCATTTGATATTATAAACTTTGGGTTAACAACATTTAACAAGATCGTTAACCTAAAGGTCTCAAAACAACACTTACATGTAACGACTAACGATGACTTAACGACTCAGTTAAAATGTATATACATGTAGTGTTTTAATATGTATTCATACACTTTTGAAAGACTTCAATACACTTATGAAAATACTTCTACTTAACAAAAATGCTTACAATTACATCCTCGTTCAGTTTCATCAACAATTCTACTCGTATGCACCTGTATTCGTACTCGTACAATACACAGCTTTTAGATGTATTTACTATTGGTATATACACTCCAATGATCAGCTCTTAGCAGCCCATGTGAGTCACCTAACACATGTGGGAACCATCATTTGGCAACTAGCATGAAATATCTCATAAAAATTACAAAAATATGAGTAATCATTCATGACTTATTTACATGAAAACAAAATTACATATCCTTTATATCTAATCCATACACCAACGACCAAAAACACCTACAAACACTTTCAATCTTCAATTTTCTTTATCTAATTGATCTCTCTCAAGTTCTAACTTCAAGTTCTAAGTGTTCTTCATAAATTCTACAAGTTCTAGTTACATAAAATCAAGAATACTTTCAAGTTTGCTAGCTCACTTCCAATCTTGTAAGGTGATCATCCAACCTCAAGAAATCTTTGTTTCTTACAGTAGGTTATCATTCTAATACAAGGTAATAATCATATTCAAACTTTGGTTCAATTTTTATAACTATAACAATCTTATTTCAAGTGATGATCTTACTTGAACTTGTTTTCGTGTCATGATTCTGCTTCAAGAACTTCGAGCCATCCAAGGATCCGTTGAAGCTAGATCCATTTTTCACTTTTCCAGTAGGTTTATCCAAGGAACTTAAGGTAGTAATGATGTTCATAACATCATTTGATTCATACATAAAAAGCTATCATATTCGAAGTGGTAAACTAGTAATCACTAGAACATAGTTTAGTTAATTCTAAATTTGTTCGCAAATAAAGTTAATCCTTCTAACTACACTTTTAAAATCAACTATACACATGATCTGTATCTATATGATATGCTAACTTAATGATTTAAAACCCGAAAACATGATAAACACCATAAAACTGGATTTACGCCTTCGTAGTTACAACCGGGGGCTGTTTTGGTTTGGATAATTAAAAACTATGAAAAACTTTGATTTAAAAGCTATACTTCTGGGAAAATGATTTTTCTTATGAACATGAAACCATATCCAAAAATCATGGTTAAACTCAAAGTGAAAGTATGTTTTTCAAGACAGTCATCAAGATGTCGTTCTTTCGATGGAAATGACTACCTCTTTCAAAAACGACTTGTAACTTGTATTTTTGACTATAAACCTATACCTTTTCTGTTTAGTTTCATAAAGTCAAGTTCAATATGAAACCGTGGCCGCTTAAATCACTCAAAACGGATTAGAAACGAAGAAATGGCGAGCAAAACAAAATTGGTAAAAACTACTCATTTTAGCTACGTGAAAATTGGTAACAAATCTATTCCAACCATAACTTAATCAACTTGTATTGTATATTATGTAATCTTGAGATACCATAATATTTCAGAACAACCATATACACTCTATATGTGAATGTTGGAGTTAGCTATACAGGGTTGAGGTTGATTCCAAAATATATATAGTTTGAGTTGTGATCAATACTGAAATATGTATACACTGGGTCGTGGATTGATTCAAGATAATATATATATCAATTTATTTCTGTACATCTAACTGTGGACAACTAGTTGTAGGTTACTAACGAGGACAGCTGAATTAATAAACTTAAAACATCAAAATGTATTAAAAGTGTTGTAAATATATTTTAAACATACTTTGATATATATGTACATATTTGTTATAGGTTCGTGAATCGACCAGTGGCCAAGTCTTACTTCCCGACGAAGTAAAAAAATCTGTGAAAGTGAGTTATAGTCCCTGTAACGACCCTGGTTTTACCAACGTTATTTATTAATAATTATTATTATTAATACGCTTGATTAAACGAATGTATGTTATTACATTTACATGTTGCCTTAATTGCCCGTACTTGACTTTTTATGGCCCGGAACGTCTCTGCGACACACGAAACTTCACGAATAATATTTTTAAATATTATTTGCATTCATGATTAAGTTTTATTAATCATTTTAATTAACTAAAGCTATTAGTTAGTTACTTGGGCTTAAGATGGACTTTTATTGGATTACTTGCTAACTACTTGCAACTTGGGCCTTTTAAGTGTTAATGGACTAGTGTAAGCCCACCCTACTTATATTATGGATTAACTAGTCCATGTTAGCACTTGTAAGTATTAGTTTGTAGGTTAACTAGTTAGTTTGTTCTTTTGGAATCTAGTTGACTTGCTATCCCCATGCATGGCCCTTCATTAACCACCTTTTGAAGCTTTAACACCTTAGTAACCACAAAACAAACCTCCTCCCTCCTTTTTGCTGCAGAATTTCGTGGCCCTTAGGCCATAGAATGGGCATTTTAGTTTCATTTTTCATTCACATATTACTTGCTCACTCATTTCTCAAACACACATACACTTTACTTGCAATTTTCTTCTCTCTTTTCCTCTCAAGTTCTTTGTTCTTGTAAGTAATCTTGAAGACTTTTTCTTTTCTTCTTTTCTTCTTAAAACTGAATTTATACAACCCTTAAACATCATCATCAATTGTTGTTTGTTTACTTGTTCTTACTTAATGTTTGAATACATGTAGTTACTAGTTATATGTTACTTACTTTCTAACTTTCAAGAACAAACTTACTAGTTTGATTTCTTCATCTTTATCTTGTTATAACAAGAACATTCAAGAACATAATCTATCTAGTTATGTTCTACATATTTTGTTTCAAAAGATTTAAAGTCTATAATCTTTATAATTGTTACTTGTGTTCTTGTTTGTTGTATGTTACTAGAATACCACCTTCATGGTTGGTTTAGGTTTATCATTCATTTTTTTTAATTATTTCTTATTGTTAGTTGCTTACTACACATTTGAACAAGGACATGAAACCAACAAGAGCTTACACTTTGGTGCAAGTATCATGGATCCAACACTTGGTTGTGATCTTTCTTAGTGTTCATGAACTTGTTCATAAACTTACATGTAACCTTGGTTCATCAAACACTTACAACATTTGCACTTGAGTTATGATGGACAAACCTTGGTCAAAATGATGTTAACACATCAACGAGTTGTACACTTGAAGCTATACGCATCAAGGACGAGAACCGTGATGAACATCAAGCACCGAGACAACCGGAACTCTCCAAAACCCACTGTTCTGTCCAAAACCCACTGACCTGATGCTTCTGGAACAGACCAGTAGACCTGGGCTGTTCTAACCTTGATTTTTAGATAGAACTTTTCGAGTAGATAACTTTTCATATAGGACTCGTCTTAATCCGAGTTACGGTTTAGGATTTACGGCCCTCCGATCGTTACCATGTCCTTTAACGTTGTGCAGAAATTTCTGACCTACTCGCACTTAGACCGTCGCCACGGTCAAACCAAGACGAGTTTGCTTCTGTAAATTTTACCACACTTAAGGGACTCATAGACGGAGCCATGACCACTGGTCTCACCTTAATTCAGTAAGGGTAGAGGCCGTGGTGACTGACCGAAGTTAGCCTCTGTTTTAAACGACTTTCATAAACGAGTCTTACTTGTTACCTTTTGTTTAATGATGATTGATGATGACCCTTATGACCTTAATTACGTACTTGTAAACCTTTTGAGACGACTTATTGACTTAGTGCTATTTGACTTAGGTTGAGGACGTTTGGACCGTTACTTGCACACCACTTTCCGACTACTACCTTACCATTACTACTAATCATTGTGAGTTATAGCATTCCCTTTTTACTTTAACCTATTTTGGGAACTGAGAATACATGCGGATTTTATGTTTTACATACTAGGCACGAGTACTTAAACTTTATATATGTGTGGGTTATATAACGGCAGAAACATTCCCTTTAGCTCGGTAACGTTTAATCATTGGTTTTTGAACCGTGAACGCGAATCTTAGATATGGATCCATAGGGTTTGACATCCCCACTCGGGCTAGTAGCGCTAGCATTTAACGAGTGTTTAATACTTCGAGGTTATACGCACTTGCCAAGTGCACTTTAAGGGGGTACTTTAAACGTTAAGTTAGTTACCGGGTGCCCACGGTTAAGCATATACTTTTACATACTTTTGAAACGCTCGTTGTAGCACTGAAATCTCGTGGCCTACTTACATTACTGTTATACTTAAACTATAGCTCACCAACCTTTGTGTTGACGTTTTTAAGCATGTATTTTCTCAGGTGTTTGAAGTCGCTTCCGCTATCTTACTAGTCGTGCTGTAGAACCCGCTGCCTAGAGTTGTTATCGCATGACTACTTATGTTGCATTCAAACTTTTTACTTATGAACTTATGTTATGTAACGACCATTATGGTCACGTACACTTATTTAATGCTTCTACTTAGCGAAGCATACTTTTGATTTGTAAAACAATTGACGTATGTTATGACGTCACTTTTATTAATGAATGCAAACTCTGTTTTGAAAACGCATATAGTACTTAACCTTGTAATGATCCTGTTGATGATGGTCCGTACATGATGATTTAGTACGGGGCGTCACATTTGGTATCAGAGCATTGGTTGTAGGGAATTAGGATGCATTAGTGAGTCTAAGACCGACCCGAGTAGGATTCACTAATAGGGCTAATCTACAACTTGTTAGTTTACTTGTTTCCGCTGAACTTACTACATGCTGCTGCTTACTATTACTGCTATATGCCGTATGCTACTACGTGATTGCACTACTGCATGCTATTACTTGCCTTCGATTGCATGCTAGTTTCATACGATTACTGATATTGCCATGCTACTTATTGTTATACATGATATAAACTGTTGGCCTATTATTTGCTTGCTTTATGACATACTGACATGGAAAATTTATTTTTCCTTGTTCAGATGTCGGACGTTCCACCTACTGACATCCCGAACGGCTCAGGCCCCGTTGTTCCTCCCACTGCTGCACCTGTTGCTGCTGCTGCTGCTGCTGCTGACATTCCGGCCCCGACACCCACTGGCGACCCCGGCGCCTCTAGTTCTGGAGCTAGCTCTAGTGTGCCTATCCCGGCGTCTTCTTCCAGACCCCTGAGGCAACTGGCTCGCATTGGTGGCATGGAGATCCCCGCGGAGTTCGGGGAAGGACCCTTCCGTAACCACTGGCGCACACCTTGCCGACGCACTGCCGACGGCCGCTTAGCCGTGATTACGCCAGGCCGACACCGACAGATGTTGGCCGCTTTCGGATACGTTGAGCTACCCGCGCCACCACCGCATGATTCAGACGACGGTTCTTCCACCGATGCTTCTTCAGACGACACCTCATCTGACGACTCCAGTGATGAGGAGGATCCCGCTGACCGACCGATTCAGGCACCTTCTACCCCGCCGAAGAAGCGGTATCGCTTCGCTGGCATAATTCCTGGCCGTACTGTCACTGACGCTTATGGTCGGCGTCGTAGGATCACTGCTCGTAAACGGCTGGTGCCGTACCCCGCCGACCCACTGATATTACCATCTCCACCCAGAGCTGGACCATCCACTTCAGCACCACCGGCTCCACCTGCACCGCCAGCACCACCTGCCTCATCACCTTCCTCTAATGAGGAAATGAGGCGGGAGATTGAGATTCTCCAGACTCGAGTTACTGAGCTCGAGGAGCAGTTGACTCATGTTTTGGACATCTTGTACCCACCATCGCCGTAGGACTTTGTACTAGATTCTGTATTGTAATCTCTTTTTGTAATTTCATATTTCACTTATGTAATGTACGAACTTATTGTAATGTATGAACTTATTATCATTAATGAATGGAATTTGTGTTGTTACTTTGTGCGCAAGTGTTCTATTTACATTATCATATCATGATTTTGTGGTACTTATATATGCTTGCATTACTTAATCAACATGTGTTGTGCTGTTTTCATGTTGGTTGTTATATAATGTACTATTATTATTTGCATAATGGATTTTGACTTAAGTCAAAATGTTTGTATAGAACATCATGGCCAACGGGAGATCTATCCCCACCGCGGCACAAATCGAGGAGATGATTAACGAGCGAGTCGCTGCTGCACTAGCTGAAAGACAACCCCAAGTTCCACCACCACCGCCTGTCAATCCACCTGTCGTCCGAGATGGGTGTACTTACAAGGAATTTCAAAACTGCAAGCCACACTACTTCAGTGGCACTGAGGGACCCGTCGGTCTCACCAGATGGTTCGAAAAGTTGGAATCGGTATTCAGGGTTAGCAATTGTTCTGAGGCTAACAAAACGAAATTTGCATCTTGCACGCTGTCTGATGGCGCGCTCACATGGTGGAATACCATGGCCCAAGCGAAAGGAATTGATGAGGCGTATGCTACGCCTTGGGAAGAATTTAAATGTGCTATGATCGAGGAATACTGTCCGAGAACCGAGATTCAAAAGATGGAAATCGAATTTATGCAATTGAAGACCGTAGGGAACGACCTTAACAGCTACAACCGTAGGTTTTTGGAATTGGCTCTTATGTGTCCAACCATGGTCACCCCCGAATTTAAGCGTTTGGAGAAATACTTCTCGGGACTTCCTAAGTCCATCAAGGGTAATGTTACCTCATCCAAGCCACCAAGTGTTCCCGAAGCGATGCGCATGGCGCATACTCTCTTGAATCAAATCATCCTGGACGAGCCGGAGAAGGCTAAGTTTGAAACAGTTAGTGGTGAAAAGAGGAAATGGGACAACAACCACAACAACAACAGGGGTAGGAACTATGATCAAAACCCGACAAAACGACATGAAGGGTTCAGGCAAAACAACAACATGCACAACAACAACACCAACCCCAACAACAACAACCGCACCAATCCGAACTACAAAGGAACCCTACCACAATGCAATAGGTGCTACAAGCACCACACTGGGTATTGCAATGTTATTTGTGAGAAGTGCCAACGATCTGGACATGTTGGCAAGGATTGCAAGGTTACCACTTTGAATGTGAAGCCAAACCACAACAACAATGGGCCTAAGAAGTGTTATGAATGTGGAAAGACGGGCCATTTTAGAAACGAGTGTCCTAACAAGCGTAAGGATGGCGGACCACCACGTGCTAGAGCCTTCAACGTTAATGCAAGGGACGCTCGCGACAACCCCGACTTGGTGACAGGTATATTCAAGATCAACAATCTTTTAGCTTCTGTCCTATTTGATACTGGTGCCGATAGGAGCTATGTGTGTAGACATTTTTGTGATAAGTTAGATTGGTCGTTAGTTCCTTTGAAGGAAAGTATGCTTGTCGAGGTAGCCAATGGAAAACTTGAAAAGGTTGACCATATTAGTCGTGGAGCTATTATCAACATAGCTGGTGCGGATTTCGAAATTGATTTGATACCTATCAAACTGGGAAGTTTTGACGCGATCGTCGGTATGGATTGGTTGAGCAAGATAAAGGCCGATGTTATCTGTGGAGATAAAGCACTTCGCATACCACAAGGAGATGGCGAACCACTGGTTATCTATGGAGAGAGATGTACCTCGAAGTTGAACCTCATTAGTTGCGTGAAAGCGCAAAAGATTATGAAGAAGGGACGCTTTGCTGTCCTAGCACATGTGAAAGCGGTAGAAACTGAGATGAAGAACGTGAACGACGTTCGAATTGTGAACGAATTTTCTGATGTCTTCCCAGAGGAATTGCCTGGATTACCGCCGCAGAGAGCAGTAGAATTTCAGATTGACTTAGTGCCAGGAGCTGCACCTGTAGCTCGCGCACCTTATAGACTCGCACCTTCCGAGATGCAAGAATTACAGAGCCAACTACAAGAGCTGTTAGATCGAGGGTTTATCCAACCAAGTTTCTCGCCTTGGGGCGCACCTGTTCTGTTTGTGAAGAAGAAGGATGGATCCTTTCGTATGTGTATCGACTACCGTGAGCTCAACAAATTGACTATCAAGAATCGGTATCCTCTTCCACGAATCGATGATCTTTTTGATCAACTACAAGGATCGAGCGTTTATTCAAAGATCGATTTGCGATCCGGATATCACCAGCTGAGGGTGAAGGAAAGTGACGTGATGAAAACTGCATTCAGGACCCGTTATGGTCATTATGAGTTCCTCGTGATGCCATTCGGTTTGACAAATGCACCTGCCGTGTTCATGGATCTCATGAATCGTGTCTGCAAGCCTTACTTGGATAAGTTTGTTATCGTCTTCATAGATGATATCCTCATCTACTCTAAGAGTGAAGAAGAACATGAGCAACACCTCCGATTAGTGCTTGAACTCTTAAGACAAGAGCAACTTTACGCCAAATTCTCCAAGTGCGAATTTTGGTTGAAGGAAGTACAGTTTTTGGGTCATGTTGTGAGCGACCAGGGTATCAAAGTTGATCCCGCCAAGATTGAAGCCATCAGCAAGTGGGAGACCCCCACTACTCCAACGCATATTCGCCAATTTCTAGGTCTCGCCGGTTATTATCGAAGGTTTATCGAAGGATTTTCTCTGATTGCGCGTCCTTTGACCGCACTGACTCACAAGGGCAAGAAGTTCATTTGGGAACCCACACACGAATCAGCATTCCAAACTTTGAAGAAGAAGTTAACCTCCGCACCTATCCTATCACTTCCTGAAGGCAGTGACGACTTTGTTGTTTATTGCGATGCATCGAAGAGTGGTTTTGGTTGTGTACTGATGCAACGATCAAAGGTTATTGCCTATGCCTCCCGCCAATTGAAGATTCACGAGCGGAACTACACTACACATGATCTTGAACTTGGAGCCGTTGTCTTTGCACTCAAATTGTGGAGACATTATTTGTTTGGAACTAAGAGCACTATCTTCACCGATCACAAGAGTCTCCAGCACATCTTCGATCAGAAGCAATTGAATATGAGACAGCGTCGATGGATCGAGACGCTCAACGACTACGATTGTGAACTCCGTTATCACCCTGGCAAGGCCAATGTTGTAGCTGACGCTTTAAGCCGAAAGGAGAGGACGGCACCTCTCCGTGTTAGGGCTCTGAACATCACCATCCATTCGAACCTCAACAACCAGATCAGAGTAGCCCAAGTTGAGGCTCTCAAGGAGGAGAACATATCTCACGAGCATTTGAACATACTTGTCTCTCGATTCGAGGTTAGAGAGTCTGGACTCCGATGTTATGCCGGAAGAATTTGGGTACCTTACTATGGAGATCTGCGAAGCCTGATACTTGATGAAGCACACAAATCGAGATATTCGATTCACCCCGGTGCAGGTAAGATGTACCACGACCTTAAAGAACGGTATTGGTGGCCGAATCTTAAGAAGGACGTTGCAACTTATGTTGGTAAGTGTTTGACTTGCTCGAAGGTTAAAGCCGAGCATCAGAGACCTTCTGGGTTACTTCAACAGCCGGAAATCCCACAATGGAAGTGGGAAAGGATCACAATGGATTTCATTACTAAGCTGCCAAAGACGGTGGGCGGATGCGATACTATTTGGGTTATTGTTGACCGCCTTACCAAATCTGCACACTTCCTAGCGATGAAGGAAACTGATACAATGGAAAGACTTGCTCAGCTGTACATCAAAGAGGTTGTATCTCGTCATGGTGTACCTTTATCAATCATCTCCGATCGCGATCCCCGTTTTGCTTCCAGATTTTGGCGTTCTTTGCAAGAAGCCATGGGAACTCGTCTTGACATGAGTACTGCTTATCATCCTCAGACTGACGGGCAAAGTGAACGAACGATTCAGACCTTGGAGGACATGCTGCGTGCATGTGTCATTGATTTTGGAAAGGCCTGAGAAAGGCATTTGCCACTCGCCGAATTCTCGTACAATAACAGTTATCACTCAAGCATTAATGCTGCACCTTTTGAAGCATTGTATGGTCGTAAGTGCCGATCTCCTATTTGTTGGGCCGAAGTAGGCGAAAAGCAAATCACCGGACCCGAGGTAGTCCACGAAACCACGGAGAAGATTGCTCAGATTCAAGCTAGACTTAAGACTGCCCGTGATCGCCAAAAGAGCTATGCCGATCTTAAACGGAAGGACTTTGAATTTAATGTTGGTGATCGTGTAATGTTGAAGGTTGCACCTTGGAAGGGTGTGATCCGTTTTGGAAAACGTGGAAAGTTGAACCCACGATACATTGGTCCTTTCGAAATCTTGGAACGTGTTGGACCAGTTGCTTACCGTTTGAATCTACCAGCACAATTGAGCTCAGTTCATCCTACCTTCCATGTGTCAAACTTGAAGAAGTGTCTTGCTGCACCCGAACTCATCATACCATTGGAAGAACTTACTATTGATGACAAACTCCACTTTGTGGAGGAACCTGTTGAGATTATGGATCGTGAGATCAAAACTTTGAAACGCAACAAGATTCCGATTGTACGAGTACGATGGAATGCCAAACGAGGACCTGAGTTTACTTGGGAACGAGAGGATCAAATGATGCGGAAATATCCTCACCTTTTCCCGACTCCTTCATCTACTTCAGCTTAAATTTCGGGACGAAATTTTCTTTAACAGGTGGGTAATGTAACGACCCTGGTTTTACCAACGTTATTTATTAATAATTATTATTATTAATACGCTTGATTAAACGAATGTATGTTATTACATTTACATGTTGCCTTAATTGCCCGTACTTGACTTTTTATGGCCCGGAACGTCTCTGCGACACACGAAACTTCACGAATAATATTTTTAAATATTATTTGCATTCATGATTAAGTTTTATTAATCATTTTAATTAACTAAAGCTATTAGTTAGTTACTTGGGCTTAAGATGGACTTTTATTGGATTACTTGCTAACTACTTGCAACTTGGGCCTTTTAAGTGTTAATGGACTAGTGTAAGCCCACCCTACTTATATTATGGATTAACTAGCCCATGTTAGCACTTGTAAGTATTAGTTTGTAGGTTAACTAGTTAGTTTGTTCTTTTGGAATCTAGTTGACTTGCTATCCCCATGCATGGCCCTTCATTAACCACCTTTTGAAGCTTTAACACCTTAGTAACCACAAAACAAACCTCCTCCCTCCTTTTTGCTGCAGAATTTCGTGGCCCTTAGGCCATAGAATGGGCATTTTAGTTTCATTTTTCATTCACATATTACTTGCTCACTCATTTCTCAAACACACATACACTTTACTTGCAATTTTCTTCTCTCTTTTCCTCTCAAGTTCTTTGTTCTTGTAAGTAATCTTGAAGACTTTTTCTTTTCTTCTTTTCTTCTTAAAACTGAATTTATACAACCCTTAAACATCATCATCAATTGTTGTTTGTTTACTTGTTCTTACTTAATGTTTGAATACATGTAGTTACTAGTTATATGTTACTTACTTTCTAACTTTCAAGAACAAACTTACTAGTTTGATTTCTTCATCTTTATCTTGTTATAACAAGAACATTCAAGAACATAATCTATCTAGTTATGTTCTACATATTTTGTTTCAAAAGATTTAAAGTCTATAATCTTTATAATTGTTACTTGTGTTCTTGTTTGTTGTATGTTACTAGAATACCACCTTCATGGTTGGTTTAGGTTTATCATTCATTTTTTTTAATTATTTCTTATTGTTAGTTGCTTACTACACATTTGAACAAGGACATGAAACCAACAAGAGCTTACACTTTGGTGCAAGTATCATGGATCCAACACTTGGTTGTGATCTTTCTTAGTGTTCATGAACTTGTTCATAAACTTACATGTAACCTTGGTTCATCAAACACTTACAACATTTGCACTTGAGTTATGATGGACAAACCTTGGTCAAAATGATGTTAACACATCAACGAGTTGTACACTTGAAGCTATACGCATCAAGGACGAGAACCGTGATGAACATCAAGCACCGAGACAACCGGAACTCTCCAAAACCCACTGTTCTGTCCAAAACCCACTGACCTGATGCTTCTGGAACAGACCAGTAGACCTGGGCTGTTCTAACCTTGATTTTTAGATAGAACTTTTCGAGTAGATAACTTTTCATATAGGACTCGTCTTAATCCGAGTTACGGTTTAGGATTTACGGCCCTCCGATCGTTACCATGTCCTTTAACGTTGTGCAGAAATTTCTGACCTACTCGCACTTAGACCGTCGCCACGGTCAAACCAAGACGAGTTTGCTTCTGTAAATTTTACCACACTTAAGGGACTCATAGACGGAGCCATGACCACTGGTCTCACCTTAATTCAGTAAGGGTAGAGGCCGTGGTGACTGACCGAAGTTAGCCTCTGTTTTAAACGACTTTCATAAATGAGTCTTACTTGTTACCTTTTGTTTAATGATGATTGATGATGACCCTTATGACCTTAATTACGTACTTGTAAACCTTTTGAGACGACTTATTGACTTAGTGCTATTTGACTTAGGTTGAGGACGTTTGGACCGTTACTTGCACACCACTTTCCGACTACTACCTTACCATTACTACTAATCATTGTGAGTTATAGCATTCCCTTTTTACTTTAACCTATTTTGGGAACTGAGAATACATGCGGATTTTATGTTTTACATACTAGGCACGAGTACTTAAACTTTATATATGTGTGGGTTATATAACGGCAGAAACATTCCCTTTAGCTCGGTAACGTTTAATCATTGGTTTTTGAACCGTGAACGCGAATCTTAGATATGGATCCATAGGGTTTGACATCCCCACTCGGGCTAGTAGCGCTAGCATTTAACGAGTGTTTAATACTTCGAGGTTATACGCACTTGCCAAGTGCACTTTAAGGGGGTACTTTAAACGTTAAGTTAGTTACCGGGTGCCCACGGTTAAGCATATACTTTTACATACTTTTGAAACGCTCGTTGTAGCACTGAAATCTCGTGGCCTACTTACATTACTGTTATACTTAAACTATAGCTCACCAACCTTTGTGTTGACGTTTTTAAGCATGTATTTTCTCAGGTGTTTGAAGTCGCTTCCGCTATCTTACTAGTCGTGCTGTAGAACCCGCTGCCTAGAGTTGTTATCGCATGACTACTTATGTTGCATTCAAACTTTTTACTTATGAACTTATGTTATGTAACGACCATTATGGTCACGTACACTTATTTAATGCTTCTACTTAGCGAAGCATACTTTTGATTTGTAAAACAATTGACGTATGTTATGACGTCACTTTTATTAATGAATGCAAACTCTGTTTTGAAAACGCATATAGTACTTAACCTTGTAATGATCCTGTTGATGATGGTCCGTACATGATGATTTAGTACGGGGCGTCACAGTCCCACTTTTAAAATCTAATATTTTTGGGATGAGAATACATGCAGGTTTTATAAATGATTTACAAAACAGACACAAGTACGTGAAACTACATTCTATGGTTGAATTATTGAAATCGAATATGCCCCTTTTTATTAAGTCTAGTAATCTAAGAATTTGGGAACATACACCCTAATTGACGCGAATCCTAAAGATAGATCTATTGGGCCTAACAAACCCCATCCAAAGTACCGGATGCTTTAGTACTTCAAAATTTATATCATATCCGAAGGGTGTCCCGGAATGATGGGGATATTCTTAAATATACATCTTGTTAATGTCGGTTACCAGGTGTTCACCATATGAATGATTTTTATCTGTATGTATGGGATGTGTATTGAAATATGAAATCTTGTGGTCTATTATTATGATTTGATAACATATAGGTTAAACCTATAACTCACCAACATTTTTGTTGACGTTTTAAGCATGTTTATTCTCAGGTGATTATTAAGAGCTTCCGCTATCGCATACTTAAATAAGGACGAGATTTGGAGTCCATGCTTGTATGATATTGTGTAAAAACTACATTCAAGAAACTTATTTCGTTGTAACATATTTGTATTGTAAACCATTTTGTAATGGTCGCGTGTAAACATGATATTTTAGATTATCATTATTTGATAATCTACGTAAAGCTTTTTAAACCTTTATTGATGAAATAAAGGTTATGGTTTGTTTTAAAATGAATGCAGTCTTTGAAAAACGTCTCATATAGAGGTCAAAACCTCGCAACGAAATCAATTAATATGGAACGTTTTTAATCAATAAGAACGGGACATTTCAGTTGGTATCCGAGCGTTAGTCTTAGAAAACCAGAATTTTGCATTAGTGTGTCTTATCGAGTTTGTTAGGATGCATTAGTGAGTCTGGACTTCGACCTTGTTTACTTGAAAAATGATTGCTTAACAAATTTTGTTGGAAACTATATATTTTTAACATGTGAATATTATGTGATATATTAATATCTTAACGTGTTTGATATTATGTGATAGATGTCTACCTCTAGAACAAGTCCCATTGACTCACCTAATAATAATGAAGAGTCAAATGTAAATTGGAATGATTCGTGGACTGATTCACAAGTTCCCGAAGAGGAACCGGAAGAAGAGTCGGAACTGGAAGAAGAATCGGAACCGGAAGAAGAATTGGAACCGGAAGAAGAAATAGAACCAGTGGGGGAAATAATAAAACGGTTAAGTAGAAGAAAATCCTCAACCAATCGACCAAAGTTAATTATGGTCAATGGTGTTTCCGCCAAGGAAGCAAAGTATTGGGAGGATTACCAATTCTTCGATGAATCGGATCCCGACAAGGATTCCGATGATGTTATAGAAATTACCCCAACACAATTTAATAAGGCAAAAGAGAACAATAAGAGAAAGGGCATAAAAATAGAGAAATTTGATTCCAAACCCGATGAACTTTATATGTATCGTCAACACCCGTATTTCTTAAGTTGTGACAATAACCCGGGAACCTCTAAACCACCAGGTTTTTCTAAACCAATGTGGAAAATGACGGCTCGTATTAGGGGAACATCATATATCCCTAGAAACTTGGCAAAACGAACCAAAATCGAAGAAGAAGAAACGAGCGAGTCGGAATAAGATAGTTGTATTCGTGTGGTGTAATATATGTAATATAGTGTGCTTATGCTTTATGATATATGTAAAAATTGCTTGTATTAATAAGTAATTTTTTTTTATGAATCTAACTCTTGTCTATTTTACAGTATAAAAACACAAAATGGATAGACAACCCAATATTTTAAGAGACCTACCCGGAGACATGATTAATGAAATCTTATCTAGAGTCGGTCAGAATTCCTCGGCACAACTATTTAAGGCGAGATCAGTTTGTAAGACATTCGAAGAACGTTCCAAGAATGCCTTGGTTTATAAAAGGCTTTCGTTCGAAAGATGGGGGATATCACATTAGGAAATCCATAAGTTACGATGTGTTTACTTTGACGCATATATTGCGGGGAACCCAAATGCTATTTTACGCAACGGGTTAAGAAATTATTTTGACTCAATATATCCGAATATAGGACTTCGTGATTTAGAAAAAGCGGCTAACATGCAACATAAAGAAGCATGTTATGCTTACGGGTTAGTAATGTTCGCTTCTCACCAAAGTGAGAACAAGAACATCGGGCTACAACTATTAAACAAAACGTTCCCACAAGTGACGGAGTCGGTAATTGGGGTAAGGAATGAGGTTTTTAGATTGTTACAGGACTGTTGGACATTACGTTACCCTCGTCCCTTTGACGATGTTACAACACGCTGTCTTATCGACGGCCATAACGGTTATGTTCCACAAGACCAAGGATGAGAAGTAGTCCTAGTAAAACTAGAATGCATGACTTATTTCTAGACGTATGAATTACATGTCTTTATTGCCTTTGCTAAACGACTTGTGTACTAGCTAGAATTATCTTCACAACCATCTTGTATCAAATTTATTGTGTGCAATATTTCATGCTATATGTAAAATAAGCTGTATTGTAAGTTTGTAAAATATTGTGTAAAAGTTTGAACGCGAAATATTATTATAATCAGTTTTTCATATAGAATTGTAGTAGTTGAATTGTATATTAGCTACTAAGTATGAACTTAACGGGTAGGTACTACCCGAATTTAAACTTATAAAACGTTAATATGAAGAAAAAGCTTTTATAAATGAGTTCATATTATGCTACGAGATACTATTGACTACTCTTAATATTCTGTATGATTAACTTGTTTCATTTGACTATTTTGAAGGAAATGGCACCAACTACTCGACACACCTTGAATATGAGCGAAGAGGAATTTCATGCCTTTCTTGCTTCAAACATAGCCGCAGTACAGGCTGCGCTACATACCAACAATAACCTTGGATCTAGCAGTACAGGAAATCGTGTAGGATGCACCTACAAAGAATTCACTGCCTGTAAACCTTTGGAATTTGATGGAACCGAAGGACCGATCGGATTGAAACGGTGGACCGAGAAGGTCGAATCGGTGTTTGCCATAAGTAAGTGTACTGAAGAGGACAAAGTGAAGTACGCTACGCATACCTTCACAGGTACTGCGTTAACATGGTGGAATACCTATCTAGAGCAAGTGGGACAAGATGATGCTTACGCACTACCGTGGTCAGCATTCAAGCACTTGATGAACGAGAAGTACCGTCCCAGAACCGAGGTTAATAAGCTCAAGACAGAACTTAGAGGGTTACGAACCTAAGGATTTGATATTACCACATATGAAAGACGATTCACATAATTGTGCCTATTGTGTCCGGGAGCGTTCGAAGATGAGGAAGAGAAGATCGACGCGTTTGTGAAAGGATTACCGGAAAGAATCCAAGAAGATATAAGTTCACACGAGCCCGCCTCCATACAACAGGCATGTAGAATGGCTCACAAACTAGTGAACCAGATTGAGGAAAGAATTAAAGAACAGGCGGCTGAAGAGGCCAATGTGAAGCAAGTCAAAAGAAAGTGGGAGGAAAATGGTGATAAGAATCACCAATACAACAACAACAGCAATTACAACAATAATCGCAACAACTATCCCAACAATCGCAACATCAATCGCAACTACAACAAACGGCCCAACAACAACAACAACAACAACAACAACAACAACAACAACAACAACAACAACTACAACAACAATCATCCCAACAACAATAACAACCGCAATAACAACAATAATCAGAAGCAGCTATGCCAAAGGTGTGAAAAGTATCACTCGGGGTTCTGCACCAAATTTTGCAACAAGTGTAAAAGAAATGGTCATAGCGTGGCGAAGTGTGAGGTCTACGGACCAGTGGTTAACAGAACGAAAGGAACAAATGGTGTCGGAACGAGTAATGGTGGAGCAAGTAGTGTCGGAGCAAGTTATGCCAATGTAGTTTGTTATAAATGTGGAAAACCGGGCCACATTATTAGAATTTGCCCGAACCAGGAGAACACGAATGGACAAGGCCGCGGAAGAGTTTTCAATATTAATGCGACAGAGGCACAGGAAGACCCGGAGCTTGTTACGAGTATGTTTCTTATTGACAATAAATCTGCTTACGTTTTATTTGATTCGGGTGCGGACAGAAGCTATATGAGTAGAGATTTTTGTGCTAAATTAAGTTGTCCATTGACGCCGTTGGATAGTAAATTTTTACTCGAATTAGCAAACGGTAAATTAATTTCAGCAGATTATATATGCCGGAATCGAGAAATTAAACTGGGTAGCGAAATATTTAAGATTGATTTGATACCAGTAGAGTTAGGGAGTTTTGATGTAATAGTTGGCATGGACTGGCTGAAGAAGGTGAAAGCAGAGATCGTATGTTATAAAAATGCAATTCGCATTGTACGAGAAGAAGGAGAACCCTTAATGGTGTACGGAGAAAAGGGCAACACGAAGCTACATCTTATTAGTAATTTGAAGGCACAAAAACTAATAAGAAAAGGTTGCTATGATGTTCTAGCACATGTCGAGAAAGTACAAACTGAAGAAAAGAGCATCAATGATGTTTTTGTCGCAAAAGAATTTCCCGATGTATTTCCGAAAGAATTACCGGGACTACCTCCACATCAATCTGTTGAATTTCAAATAGATCTTGTACCAGGAGTTGCACCAATAGCTCGTGCTCCTTACAGACTCGCACCCAGCGAGATGAAAGAACTGCAAAGCCAACTGCAAGAACTATTAGAACGTGGTTTCATTCGACCAAGCACATCACCATGGGGAGCTCCTGTTTTGTTTGTCAAGAAGAAAGATGGTACATTTAGGTTGTGTATTGACTACAGAGAGTTGAACAAACTTACCATCAAAAACTGTTATCCACTGCCGAGAATTGACGACTTATTTGATCAACTACAAGGCTCGTCAGTTTATTCGAAGATCGATTTACGTTCTGGATATCATCAAATGCGAGTAAAGGAGGATGATATTCCAAAAACTGCTTTTAGGACGCGTTATGGTCATTACGAGTTTATGGTTATGCCGTTTGGATTGACTAACGCACCAGCTATGTTCATGGACCTTATGAACCGAGTGTGTGGGCCATATCTTGACAAGTTTTTCATTGTTTTCATCGATGACATACTTATTTACTCAAAGAATGATCAAGAGCACGAAGAACATTTGAGAAAAGTGCTAGAAGTATTGAGGAAAGAAAAACTGTACGCTAAGTTTTCAAAGTGTGCATTTTGGTTGGAAGAAGTTCAATTCCTCGATCACATAGTGAACAAAGAAGGTATCCAAGTGGACCCGGCAAAGATCGAAACCGTTGAAAAGTGGGAAACCCCAAAAAAAACTCCGAAGCATATACGTCAATTTTTAGGATTGGCTGGTTACTACAGAAGATTCATCCAAGATTTCTCCAAAATAGCAAAACCCTTAACTGCATTAACGCATAAAGGAAAGAAATTTGAATGGAAGGATGAACAAGAGAAGGCGTTTCAGTTATTGAAGAAAAAGCTAACTACGGCACCTATATTGTCATTGCCTGAAGGGAATGATGATTTTGTGATATATTGTGACTCCTCAAAGCAAGGTCTCGGTTGTGTATTAATGCAACGAATGAAGGTAATTGCTTATGCGTCTAGACAATTGAAGATTCATGAGCAAAATTATACGACGCATGATTTGGAATTAGGCGCGGTTGTTTTTGCATTAAAGACTTGGAGGCACTACTTATATGGGGTCAAAAGTATTATATATACCGACCACAAAAGTCTTCAACACATATTTAATCAGAAACAACTGAACATGAGGCAGCGTAGGTGGATTGAATTGTTGAATGATTACGAATTTGAGATTCGTTACCACCCGGGGAAGGCAAATGTGGTAGCCGACGCCTTGACTAGAAAGGACAGAGAACCCATTCCAGTAAAATCTATGAATATAATGATTCACAATAACCTTACTACTCAAATAAAGGAGGCGCAACAAGGAGTTTTAAAAGAGGGAAATTTAAAGAATGAAATACCCAAAGGATCGGAGAAGCATCTTAATATTCGGGAAGATGGAACCCGGTATAGGACTGAAAGGATTTGGGTACCAAAATTTGGAGATATGAGAGAAATGGTACTTAGAGAAGCTCATAAAACCAGATACTCAATACATCCTGGAACGGGGAAGATGTATAAGGATCTCAAGAAACATTTTTGGTGGCCAGGTATGAAAGCCGATGTTGCTAAATACGTAGGGGAATGTTTGACGTGTTCTAAGGTTAAAGCGGAGCATCAGAAACCATCAGGTCTACTTCAATAACCAGGAATCCCGGAATGGAAATGGGAAAACATTATCATGGATTTCATCACTAAATTGCCAAGGACTGCAAGTGGTTTTGATACTATTTGGGTAATAGTTGATCGTCTCACCAAATCAGCACACTTCCTGCCAATAAGAGAAGATGACAAGATGGAGAAGTTAGCACGACTGTATTTGAAGGAAGTCATCTCCAGATATGGAATACCAATCTCTATTATCTCTGATAGGGATGGCAGATTTATTTCAAGATTCTGGCAGACATTACAGCAAGCATTAGGAACTCGTCTAGACATGAGTACTGCCTATCATCCACAAACTGATGGGCAGAGTGAAAGGACAATACAAACGCTTGAAGACATGCTACGAGCATGTGTTATTGATTTCGGAAACAGTTGGGATCGACATCTACCGTTAGCATAATTTTCCTACAACAATAGCTACCATTCAAGCATTGAGATGGCTCCGTTTGAAGCACTTTATGGTAGAAAGTGCAGGTCTCCGATTTGTTGGAGTGAAGTGGGGGATAGACAGATTACGGGTCCGGAGATAATACAAGAAACTACTGAGAAGATCATCTAAATTCAACAACGGTTGAAAACCGCCCAAAGTCGACAAAAGAGCTACGCCGACATTAAAAGAAAATATATAGAATTTGAAATTGGAGAGATGGCCATGCTTAAGGTTGCACCTTGGAAAGGTGTTGTTCGATTTGGTAAACGAGGGAAATTAAATAAAAGGTATATTGGACCATTCAAGATTATTGATCGTGTCGGACCAGTAGCTTACCGACTTGAGTTACCTCAACAACTCGCGGCTGTACATAACACTTTCCACGTCTTGAATTTGAAGAAATGTTTTGCTAAAGAAGATCTCACTATTCCGTTGGACGAAATCCAAATCAATGAAAAACATCAATTCATTGAAGAACCCGTTGAAATAATGGATCGTGAGGTTAAGAGACTTAAACAAAACAAGATACCGATTGTTAAGGTTCGATGGAATGCTCGTAGAGAACCCGAGTTCACCTGGGAACGAGAAGATCAGATGAAGAAGAAGCACCCGCACTTATTTCCAGAAGATGAGCCAACACCTCCAATCGCTTAAAATTTCGGGACGAAATTTATTTAACGGGTAGGTACTGTAGTGACCCAAACTTTTCTGAACCTTTCTATGATTATATGTTTAATGAAAACTATATTTACATGATTAAATGTTTCCAACATGTTAAGCAATCAAACTTGTTAAGACTTGGTTAATTGAAGCGGAAATTTTGTAAACGTCTGATTACCCAGTTTGACCAATGATTCACGAACGCTATAAGTTGTATATGACATGATGATACATAAATGAATAAATATATATGTTTAACATGATATAATGATCATCAAGTATCTCATTAAAAATAGTAACAATAAGTTATATACTTAAAAAGGAGACTATTGACGTATGAAACTCGAAACGATACATATAACGATTATCGTTATAACCACGTCTTACTAAATATATATGAAGCATATTAATACATTGTTAAATTATATATAAAATGATAATATGATAATTAAATATATCATTAAGTGTATTAACAATGAACTACATAAGTAAAAACAAGACTACTAACTTAAGGATTTCGAAACGAGACATATATGTAACGATTATCGTTGTAACGACATTTAAATGTATATATCATATTAAGATATATTAATATATCATAATATCATGATAATATAATAATTTAAAATCTCATTTGATATTATAAACTTTGGGTTAACAACATTTAACAAGATCGTTAACCTAAAGGTCTCAAAACAACACTTACATGTAACGACTAACGATGACTTAACGACTCAGTTAAAATGTATATACATGTAGTGTTTTAATATGTATTCATACACTTTTGAAAGACTTCAAGACACTTATCAAAATACTTCTACTTAACAAAAATGCTTACAATTACATCCTCGTTCAGTTTCATCAACAATTCTACTCGTATGCACCTGTATTCGTACTCGTACAATACACAGCTTTTAGATGTATTTACTATTAGTATATACACTCCAATTATCAGCTCTTAGCAGACCATTTGAGTCATCTAACACATGTGGGAACCATCATTTGGCAACTAGCATGAAATATCTCATAAAATTACAAAAATATGAGTAATCATTCATGACTTATTTACATGAAAACAAAATTACATATCCTTTATATCTAATCCATACACCAACGACCAAAAACACCTATAAACACTTTCATTCTTCAATTTTCTTTATATAATTGATCTCTCTCAAGTTTTAACTTCAAGTTCTAAGTGTTCTTCATAAATTCTACAAGTTCTAGTTACATAAAATCAAGAATACTTTCAAGTTTGCTAGCTCACTTTCAATCTTGTAAGGTGATCATCCAACCTCAAGAAATCTTTATTTCTTACAGTAGGTTATCATTCTAATACAAGGTAATAATCATATTCAAACTTTGGTTCAATTTCTATAACTATAACAATCTTATTTCAAGTGATGATCTTACTTGAACTTGTTTTCGTGTCATGATTATGCTTCAAGAACTTCGAGCCATCCAAGGATCCGTTGAAGCTAGATCCATTTTTATCTTTTCCAGTTGGTTTATCCAAGGAACTTAAGGTAGTAATGATGTTCATAACATCATTTGATTCATACATAAAAAGCTATCATATTCGAAGTGGTAAACTAGTAATCACTAGAACATAGTTTAGTTAATTCTAAACTTGTTCGCAAATAAAGTTAATCCTTCTAACTACACTTTTAAAATCAACTATACACATGATCTATATCTATATGATATGCTAACGTAATGATTTAAAACCCAGAAACACAATAAACACCATAAAACCGGATTTACACCGTCGTATTTACAACCGGGGGCTGTTTTAGTTTGGATAATTAAAAACTATGAAAAACTTTGATTTAAAAGCTATACTTCGGGGAAAATGATTTTTCTTATGAACATGAAACCATATCCAAAAATCATGGTTAAACTCAAAGTGAAAGTATGTTTTTCAAAACAGTCATCAAGATGTCGTTCTTTCGACGGAAATGACTACCTCTTTCAAAAATGACTTGTAACTTGTATTTCCGACTATAAACCTATACCTTTTCTGTTTAGTTTCATAAATTCAAGTTCAATACGAAACCGTGGCCGCTTAAATCACTCAAAACGGATTAGAAACGAAGAAATGACGAGCAAAACAAAATTGGTAAAAACTACTCATTTTAGCTACGTGAAAATTGGTAACAAATCTATTCCAACCATAACTTAATCAACTTGTATTGTATATTATGTAATCTTGAGATACCATAGACACGTATACAATGTTTCGACCTATCATGTCGACACATCTATATATATTTCGGAACAACCATAGACACTCTATATGTGAATGTTGGAGTTAGCTATACAGGGTTGAGGTTGATTCCAAAATATATATAGTTTGAGTTGTGATCAATACTGAGATATGTATACACTGGGTCGTGGATTGATTTAAGATAATATATATATCGATTTATTTCTGTACATCTAACTGTGGACAACTAGTTGTAGGTTACTAACGAGGACAGCTGACTTAATAAACTTAAAACATCAAAATGTATTAAAAGTGTTGTAAATATATTTTGAACATACTTTGATATATATGTACATATTTGTTATAGGTTCGTGAATCGACCAGTGGCCAAGTCTTACTTCCCGACGAAGTAAAAAAATCTGTGAAAGTGAGTTATAGTCCCACTTTTAAAATCTAATATTTTTGGGATGAGAATACATGCAGGTTTTATAAATGATTTACAAAATAGACACAAGTACGTGAAACTACATTCTATGGTTGAATTATTGAAATCGAATATGCCCCTTTTTATTAAGACTGGTAATCTAAGAATTAGGGAACAGACACCCTAATTGACGCGAATCCTAAAGATAGATCTATTGGGCCTAACAAACCCCATCCAAAGTACCGGATGCTTTAGTACTTCGAAATTTATATCATATCCGAAGGGTGTCCCGGAATGATGGGGATATTCTTAAATATGCATCTTGTTAATGTCGGTTACCAGGTGTTCACCATATGAATGATTTTTATCTCTATGTATGGAATGTGTATTGAAATATGAAATCTTGTGGTCTATTATTATGATTTGATAATATATAGGTTAAACCTATAACTCACCAACATTTTTGTTGACATTTTAAGCATGTTTATTCTCAGGTGATTATTAAGAGCTTCCGCTGTCGCATACTTAAATAAGGACGACATTTGGAGTCCATGCTTGTATGATATTGTGAAAAAACTGCATTCAAGAAACTTATTTCGTTGTAACATATTTGTATTGTAAACCATTATGTAATGGTCGCGTGTAAACAGGATATTTTAGATTATCATTATTTGATAATCTACGTAAAGCTTTTTAAACCTTTATTGATGAAATAAAGGTTATGGTTTGTTTTAAAATGAATGCAGTCTTTGAAAAACGTCTCATATAGAGGTCAAAACCTCGCAACGAAATCAATTAATATGGAACGTTTTTAATCAATAAGAACGGGACATTTCAGAGCATACCTGGGAACGCGAAGACCAAATAAAACGAAAATATCCTCACTTGTTTACAAATGATGCCGACTGATGGCAATAACTAAATTTCGAGACGAAATTTCTTTTAACGGGTAGGTACTATGACAACCCGGAAAATTTCTGATTAAATTTAAACTAAACTTCGACTGTTTCCAACGATTCACGAACAACAGGTTATAAAAAAATAAGTAAATATATATGTGAGTGTATATACATCATTTACAATTATTATTATTATCAGTATTATTAATATTATTATTATTATTATTAATTATCATTAATCTTGTTATTAATATTATTATTATAAGTATTATTATTATAATCATTATTATTATTAATATTATTAATAATATTATTATTATCATTTTTATTATTATTATCATTATTATTAATGAACTTATTACAAGTATTATTATTAGGTTTATTATTATTATTATCATCTTCATTTATTATTATAATTATCATTATTATTATTAATATAATTATTATTAATTTGTATTATTATCAATATAATTATTAATTATTAATATTGATTAAAAATAAAAAGTGCAGCTATTTGATTAGTTTCTTATATTTTTTTTTCGTTTGTGATTCAGCATCAACACATACCCCATTATTCAATTAGATACAAACAAACTAGATTTTAGGTCATGATCTGTTTTTAATTCTTATATGTATCGTGGCTTGCTTCTATTTTTTTATGTTATCTGTTTTTAATTTTTTTTTATTTTATCTGCTTTATTTTATTTAATATATTTCTGTCTGTTGATGGATTCATCGTCGACCACTACAAGCTACATAACCAAGATTCAATCGAACTTTATGGCTATTTTAATCAACCAATTGCCCTATAAAATCCCTAATGCTAATCGAGAATTGAAAAACATAAAACAAAAATAAGAACACATTTTTTCTTTCTTCTTTCTCTGCTCGCGACAACTTTTCACCCATAACTCAAATTCGAAAAACTTTTCAAAATCCATTAATTCAGTTGTGTTAGGAATTCCCTAATGAAACTATCTGTAAAGTTTTAAATTCAAATTCATTGTATTGAGTTCGAATTCTTGAGTCAAACTATAAAATTCAAAAAGTCAAACGTATAAACTTGGATCAAATTCAAGTAATCTGTTATGATTAAAGTTCAATTGATAATTCTATAGTGTTATGATGAAGATTTGGAAGATATTCCATGAAGGTATCGAAGTCTCAAAACGTACCAAAAATCAAAATCAATTTTATTTTTCTTCTTTTACGAAGTTGTAGCAGAGGCTGTTTAAACAAATTTTTTTTGTTTTGTTTGTTATTTTGATTAATTCACATTCACCCTCGTTCTGATTGTTTACATTTTGAATTACAAGTATTAAACAAATTTTTGCTGTTATGATTTGCCTCTGCTCGTTTGATTCTTGAAGAAGAAGAAGATAAATAGATATAGGTTAAATATTAAACACGGGGTATTAAAAAAAACAAATAGACAAGGCATATCACTGGTTCAGCGTGTTGGTGTGTAATGAGAGGTCTCGGGTTCGAGTCCCCGTCTTGGGCATATTTTTTTTAGAAAAGGCTCCTAAGGTAGTTTTCCTACTATTGTTATTATTATTATTATTATTATTATTATTATTATTATTATTATTATTATTATTATTATTATTATTATTATTATTATTATCATCATCATAAGTATTAGTATTATTATTAGTAGTATTACTATCATTATAATTGGTAATAATTTGTATTATCATTATTATTAGTATTATTATTAAAAGTATTATCGTAATCAAATATACCTTTCTATATATTATTCTCGATATTATTATTATCACTAATGTTAAAGTTATTATAAACATTAATATTTAAAACATAATTATAATTAAAAAGTATCACTTTAATTAAAGTTATCAAAATTATCATTTCTAATAAAACTATCATTTTATTAAAAATTAACATTGTTATTAAAGTTATAATTAAATTTAGGTTATTATTATTATTATCATAAAAAGATATAACTTTATATTTATACTTATTAATATTATTTTACTAAATAAATACTCGTTGTATAAAAATATATTCAAAACCTACAACAGAACTATATTTATATTTTTATAATGAACACTGCTTAATTAATTATAATAAATATATTTAATGTACTATTTTTAAATAACATATAAAAATAACATACATATATATATATATATATATATATATATATAAACATATATAATTTAAATAACAAATATATTACTATAAGTAATATATTATACACAAACTGGGTTGATTAACATTATATGTTCAATATACGTGTTAATATATAAATAATTGATATAGGTTCGTGAATCGGAGGTCAACTCTGCACTTGTTCAGTGCCATCATATGAATATTTACTACAAACTATCGTATCGTATCGTGAGTTTTCATAGCTTCCTTTTTATATATATTTTTGGGCTGAGAATACATGCGCAACTTTTATAACTGTTTTACGTTTAGACACAAGTACTCAAACTTTTATGATATATACGTGCTTTGTCATGCTAAATCCCTGCCGTAATATCGTTAATTGCTGAGGTATAAGTGCAAGCTTAGTTATTGTGAGTAGCGCTATTGAGAGTAACGTCTCTGTCCATTTTACCGTTGGTCTTTGGATACATAATAATGATTCAACGACACTGACAGTACAAGGTGTCACGGGGTAACTTTTGTTTAGTCGCGATATTACAAACAGCAACTCTTTCGATTGATATATTTGGTATCAATCAACTTTAAACGTAAATCTTGTAGTCTAATGCTATACTGAACTATTGATTTATGATAAACATATGAACTCACTCAACCTCGTGTTGACTTTTTAAAGCATGTTTATTCCCAGGTAGTTAAATATTGCTTCCGCTGTATATCTGCTGCTTTGATGATGATTTCTTGTCATGCTTGGAGTCTTCATGCATTACTTACCAATTCATTTAAAAACATTTAATGCTCTAAATACAATGTAATCTATTTATCTTCCACTGCAAAACTCAATAAAACGTCTCATATAGAGTCGTTCTCGTTTATACAACTGTGATTTGATATAATTAGTCACAAATACCCTAGGCCCTATTTGGGGGTGTGACATAAAGTTCTTAGCTCATGTTCGAGCTTGCGGGTCTCTTCACGTGGGAAGTATTCGGTGATCATCTTTCCCCTTAAATCGGCCCAAGAGAGTGCGTGGGCTTCATCGGTACCCACCAATTGCACATAGTTGTTCCACCAAGTGAGAGCGACACCGGCGAAAGTGTGAGTAGAGTATTTGACCTTGTCTTGGTCCCGACAACCGCTTATGCTAAAGACGGCTTCCGTTTGCTCAAACCATCGGGTGAGCACAACGGGTCCCCCGGTTCTATCAAAAGTGTGAGGTTTACACCCCATGAAGTTCTTGTAAGAGCACCCCTCACTTGAGTTACCGGCTCCATGATTGTTGCTGTTGTTGTTGTGGTTGTTGTTATTGTTGTTGGAGGAGTGGCCGGCCATGGCCGCATCTACGGCGGTGGCAATCATCCGTTGAAGAGTTTGTTCGGGAGTTTCATTGCGTGGGACACGGCAAGGAGGCATTGTTCCTTCAAGACACAAGAATAACGTTGATTAGTATTCTCAATAATACTAATCGTGATATGGAATAAAGATAAAGATAAAATTTTCCTTGCCTCGCCTTAAATTCTTTATGTCATAATGTCGGGACGTCCATATGAATCACCGTAATATAATCCCGGCAATTATATTACCCTAATTCATATGTGCATCCGATATTACTTCATAAGGTCAAGGTGGCGTGTCAATCAAATTATACAACGTGAGATTAAGATGGAATAGAAGTTAGATATGAATAGAAGAGTTCGAGTATAAATGCACAAGTAGTCACGTAAGTCCTACTTCAAGTCTATATGCCGGTTGTAGTCTAGACTCACTAATGTACCCTATGACTCTGGGTTAACACCAATGAAACTATAAATCCCTACAACCAACGCTCTGATACCATCTGTAGCGACCCGACAAAATCGTCATTGACGGCGCCGTCTACTTAGGTCCCGTTACATGGTCATAAGTTTCTAAAACAACGTTTGACCCAAAATATGTCGCATTCATTTCAAATGTAAGGATGTTTCAAAGTTTACAAAAATAGTTCAAGTTCAACGACTAGTTACATTACAATGTTTAAAGTACAAGTGAAACCTATGCGACACAATTTAAAGTAAGTCAAAAGACACTCCATGTATGCATGTATACTCGACATCCAAGCAAGTATCAAAAAGAGTGCGGAAGCATGTATCACATAGCGTTCAAGGACCTGAGAACATATAGAAAACAGTCAACGAAAACGTTGGTGAAATCATAGGTGTATTAGTAAACGTTATGTTTGAACCACAAGATTTAATATTTCCATAAAGTTGATTATCTAAATCGGTTACATTCCAAAAGTTGTTGCACGTTTGCGAGCACCCAATTATCAAAACTTAACTGTTTTGTACCCGGTTACGTAGTGTTAGAACATACACTATACTCGAAAATATATTTCATCTGCTAACGGTAGCGAACCGTCCGAATGAGGGCTCGTCAAGCCCATGTGATCACATAACATAAGTTCACGTTTACACCCTGCAAGTGTAACTAATGATAATTGAATTGAGGCTTTTTGTTCTAACTCGCTGTGATGATTTAAAAGTATAAAAGTTGTTGAAATGATGGGACTATGATCTCACCTTGAGTGCACGAGTAAATAAGGTACTTCACAAAGTAAACGTGTGCAAGAACGAATGCTAGTCTTGACCTAAACAAGTAGGTCATATCAATAACGGTAAACACGGTTGGTCAAAGTTGTTCAATTAGTCCTATGGCTCAATGCGACTCGATTATATAGCATGCGAATCAAGTTGTCAAGTTTCATGCAAGAATCAAGTATACAAGAAGATTAGAACGGTTTAAACAAGTATTGGTTAAGTTTGAACAAAAGTCAACTTTAGTCAAGCCAAAGTCAACGAAAAAGTCAACACGTTCGGGTCAGGTCCCGAACTATTTATCTGAGCTAATTATTCATATATAAGCATGTTAGAACAAGTTACATGGTAATCGGAGGTGCGTAGTATAGTTAGAATTTTTGGTGTAAATGTAAAGTTGATCAGTCCCCAAACGCGACCAATGTCGCGCCGCGACATAGGAGGGCCTCGCCGCAGCATATAACGTGAGCTGGTGCCTGGGTCATTTCAAATGTCTAAGTCTCAAACCAAGTTTCATTCAAACACAAATTACGAACCGTAAACATTCAAAACTCGTATCTTATATCTTTGGAAAGGAAATTTGACGAGGAATACAACTAAACACGTTTCATCAATCAAATTCATCATTTGCAATAATCGAATTTCCAAATTGAATGATCAATTAATGCTCATCATTAATGCTTCAAGTTCATAAATGCATATTGATGATTCGAAAATTAAATGCACACATGTGATACGCCATTTCGTAGGTAATTATGCATACAATACAACTAAACACTTACAAACAACATTGCAAAGCATTCAATGCATCAAAAGTTCATTTTACTTCTATCAAACCCTAACTCAAAATCACAAATTTAACAATTATGTTTATGAAGCTTTTTCATGTCAACCTACATACTAAATTGAAGCTAGTGATGCTAGTAACATATTTAATATATGCACTTCTAACATCTAGCAACATTTAGGCAACTAAAAATCAAGATCAAACACACCAAATTTCAAGTTCATGCTAGTTACTTAAAATAACAAGATCGAGCATATAAATCACACTTTTAAGTTTAAAAGATCAAGAACAATAAATTTAGTGTTTTTAGAAAGTTACCCAAACGAGATGAAGTTGGTATGGAATCGAAGAGGAAGTTGCAAGGATTCCAAATATGTAATTTGTTTTGGTGAACACTTGCTAAATCGGAAATGGATGATGATTCTTTGAATTTGGTGTTGAGAGAAAAATGTGAAAGTATTAGAAAGGGAGGTGATGAATGAATGGGGGAGATGAGGTTTGACCATTTGACCTAGTCAAATCTTTGGCCTCTTGGCAAGTTTAGTCCCTCAAGTTTAAAAGCGGGTGCGTGAATTAACCAAACGAATCACCTTAAATACGTAGAGTAAACGAGAGATGTTATAATTAAATAACGGACTTTAAATTAATTAAACGGAAAAAGGCGGGATGTTACAACTGTAAAGGAACCCCATGTATGCTTCGAAAACTACTTGGGATACACACAATTCAATCAACACTGAGCTGACAGACTTTTGATAAAAAGTTATTCAACTCCACCTTGTCGAAATCCAGAAATCAACTATCTCAATTGTCAATTATGCTCAAAGACCCCGATTAACTGACTATGACTCCATTTGATACCTCCATATGAACTATCCGGGTCATGCCACACTTCTCACCCGGTTTACCGAGGTGGAAGGAAGTCTTTCGACACCAAAAAAAAAAAAAAAACGTTGCTAATGATCCAATTTTTAGTTACTAGCTAGGGTCATCTCGGTTTCTTGCACCACCATCTTCTTACACCAGAAAATCATCTTCTTATAGTAGAAGACATTTATGTGTGCGAGACTTTAATTACAGGATTTTACCAGGAGAGTAAACCGCCTCACTCATCGCTCTAGACACATTCAATCCTGCCATAGTGATATGTCAATGATCACCCATACAAAATTCGTCTATCTGTTATTCTAAATTAATGTTGTATTATCCGACTGGTAGTCACGCTGTCATCAAGAAGATTCAATGTAGACGTCACATCATGTAATTTTTCTACAATTTTAGAGGTAAAATTATCCTTATTGATAACTTTAATATTTTATGTTTGTTTTTTTTTTAATAAACTTTTGATTATCAAACAATAATATATATCCATAAATTTGATTGAAAACTCTTTGAATTTAAATTTGAATTTGAATTTAGTGTGAATTATGAGTCTGATTTAAGTGTGAATTATGAGTCCGATCATAAATTCTTTGTCCGATTTTGAATTATGAATTTGATTTAAGTGATTGTGCGTAAGCAGGCCCGGCTAAGCCTATGGGCGACATGGCCCAAGGCCCAGAGCATTAAAATAATTGGGGCAGCATTTTGTATCCGTTGGGCCTTTATTTCTAACATATGTTGGGCCTTCGGTATGTACCCAAATTAATCAATTATTAGTTGAGCCTAAAAGCACGTGAGTACCAGATTTGAGTGGGCCACCACCGTAATACATATTTTACATTACTTAATATACTAGATTTTAAGAGCCCGTGCGTTGCACGGCAGCTCTAAAAAATAGTTTTGTAATCGTTACTATTTATACAACATTGTTTGTTGTTAATAAGCAGTTTAATAACGAAACACTTTAGTAGTATATGTATTGAAACTAAATAAATGGTAAAAATGAGTTTCGGAAACGCTGTGAATCAATACCCTTATAATGCAACAGTGAGTTATTGATAGTAGTTCAAAAATAAAATAGTCAAAATCTGAAAGCTCACAAAATTAATGTTTCGTAAAGGCAATGTACGGTTCACCAATGAAACAGGTTATTTATGTACTAATAAAAAGTTGTACACTAAATCTCACTAAAATACATAATCATTTCTAGTTTAATAGCCAACAGACAAATTTTAATAGTTAGTGCAGATAATTACATATATTGACCATATTATAGCTACATAAAGGCATCAATAGAAAATATACCATTAAACTGATACACTATTAGATGTTCAAGAGAGTTCCAAATCATTGATTTTAAACATTAACCAACATAAAACATTTTACGGTATTTTAAATCTAGTGGCAGAATAGATTAAGTTGAAAGGGAGTGATTACAGAGAATTTGCAACTAAAAATAGTAAGTATGAGGGTACCCGTATCACAATTCTTTGCTGACATCCTGCCTTCACGTGAGATGTTCTCCATGTAAAGTACTCCATATTCATTAACATGAGAACTTACATCGTCCAACACGAGTTGTCGAGCTATTAAGTGACCCGACCAGGCATAACACAAACTAACAGTGTATACAAACAAATAATGCATATTAATCAAGCCATGGAGTAATACCTACTCGACCCACCCGTTTTACGGTTAGCATGATGTTATCCCTCTTAATGTGATAACTGTCACCTGATGAAGCCTTTCAATCATTGGTAGTCTTGATAATCTATCCATTGTAACCACAAACCATATCACAAACTAACTGATAACCAATACTTAGTTATGTTCAACCACCATCAGCTGCAATCAAAGCTGCAATCAGACCATAAGCACGATATCAGCAGATAAGCAGTCCAACATACCCTATCCACTGATCCAAACAGCCCTCACAGATCCAGACAGCTCTCATAGAGCTTACGTTCACAGATCAATAAATGCACCACAATAAAACCAATATGATGCCAGTCATTCCCGACCCAAGCAACATGATAACTACATTGAAATGAAGAAGTTGGAATGTGACTGAAAACACTACCCGGCGGTACCCCTCAACGGGTTTAGGAAGAGAATGAAGAATGAAAAAAATTAACACACGGTTTACTAATGCCTGAAATAATCATGTTAAAACATTGCCATTAATCATTGTAGATTGCCAAATGCCTGCCACAGTGGCAGATCTAATTATAAGACAGTAATGCATGTCGGTCCAATCCTTCACAAGGATAGTATATACTCTCAACATCACTGAAATAGAGTATAATGCACGCATTTACATGTCAGTAAGTCACCTAAATACACACACATATAGCTAATATCACACTAAGCACGCACAAAGTCAGTACATTACAAACAACAATAACTATACATAAAGCTATCGGTAAAAGTGTCTAAATACTTCACAATAACACAATTGTAGAGAAGCTTCTACATTGAGTTTAGTTAGAAGTAATCATTTAATCCCACATATTCATATAAATCCTTTTAACACTAAATAAAACCGAAACAGAAATATTAGTGCTTGCTATAAGAAATAATTATATTAACAATTCGGCAGAAACACACATATATGAATAATATTACTTATACATGTATAACTTCAACTCATCAACATGGTGAGACTCAAATCAAACATATAAGTCTCGGAACATATAGCAATAGTACCTTAATTATAGACTCAAGTAAGTCCTTGGCTTGCTCCTGGTTACGTCTGACATGTAGATCGATGTGGCCTGAAATACAGAAGCAATTGTTTTTACCTGCTTCCATGCTTTATAACTAACATTTATAGCAACACTGTCACTACCTAAACGTCATTATGTATATACATAAAAAATCAAAAAAACTTCAAATTAAACATCATTTTATAACAAACTTGTACTATAGTTAAATTCGTTATGGAAGTCGATGTTTACAAACACGTAGTGAAATCGCAGTTCGTCAAAATTGAGTCCGGCCGATATAAATAAAGGTAAAACATAAAGGTAAAACAGATGATGGTTGCTCTCACCTTAGTTACTCCACCCTCATTCTTCACATTTGCAGTCAAAGGTTTATACTATTGCATTTACATCATATTCAAATTGCGTAAATTAGAACAAAACTTGCTATAATGCAATCAATCTACACCAGTCTTCTGCAGGAAAACAGTTTATCTTCAGGTTCACAATCAAAAGTACAGCAACAAAAAATGCAAAAACAACTGGTAATTACTTACGGTTATTATTCTCTTATTTAGGCATACCATATCTACATAGAACCTGCTACAAAAAGATATTCTATGAAGAATTATTACCATCCACAACCATTTGTTTCGAGGAGGGCTCTTAATCAAACTACTATATTAACCATGTAATCAAAAAGTGTACGTTAACACGTCAAAACAGGGTTGGGTTAATAATGACCATTTTAGTATATGTCAAAACGGGTTGGGTCACTTATGGTTTACTTGCAACTTTTTTGTCCAATTTTTTTAAACACGCTTGATGCATAAATGACATTACAATAAGGATAGCGTTATAAAACTGATCTGAACTATACATTACGGTTCAGTAAATGGTATATGTGGCAAAATGGGTAGGTTGGAAGGTTGTTTAATGGATTGAAACAGGAAATTTTAGTACATGTTCGGTGGACCTATAAAGGCGTAATGTCAAAAGTTAAATGTTTTATACATAATTAGTACCTCATACTGTAGATGATATACAAAAAAATAAAAATTTCACCAATTATTTGATTTTATGTGTTAGAATATACACTTTAGAAAACTTTCAATCCGTTCAACCCGTTACCTTGAGCTAAACTTTTAAATTTGACCAATTTGACCATATTAAGATACAACATAACCCGATTAGACCGAAGAGAAATTATCATTTCGAACAACTTTTACGTTTACTTTGTTTCTTTAATATAAAGTTATATTATACAAGATCAAATTAATAAAAGAAAAAAATATTTGATTTTGAGACATACCTTAGGGTGAAGAGCTTTGCAGCCTCCACAAACAGGTGAAAAGAAATCGTCAACGACTAATCTATCGCCCGCCTGCGAAAGAGATTCGAAGACATCTTCAGCACCGGTTATCTCTTTCATGTTCTTTATCCCACCATCTTAAAAATTTCCCAATAATGCTAATACTCAAATGTTTCATCCCAATTACAAGAACCACAAGTTCAATAACTTTAACGTCTACTAATTGCATAAAATAAATCAAAACCATGTATTTATGTTTCAAAATTTGATCTTTCAATCATATATATCCTAAATTCTAGTCAGTAGCATGAATCCAGATCCATAAAATACATTATCATGAAACTAAATATATTGCATAATAAAGAACAGCATCAAGATGTCTACTTTATTCAATATTTGATCTAATTGATTCATTCCTTTCAAGCTAGTTTTTTTGTATTTGATAAATTGGTCTATTTTATAAAAAAAACACACAATTAACCCATTCGACAATAGTGCCCTGGTGTATCCTCATATACGATCAGAAAAGCACACTATTTTGTTCAACTTTCATGACATAAAAACCAACAACAAAATGAGGTCAAAATACGAAAATAACATTTCGGCATTAAGAAATGCACCTACCTCAGCATTTCGGCACATGGGGGCACGATTATCAGGTTCGAAATAGTGTTGGTGATGTCTCTATGCACAAAACTGCACAAAGTATTCTGCTCCAGCACCAAGGCTAGTAACCATAAACACGTGATTAGAATTATTGTTGAAATAAGCAAAAGCAATAGGATTATTGATTAAGTAGTAGTAATGTACAATGTTAGGAACTTAACAAAAATTGGTTATTTATACTTCATTTTTCTCACTCACCAAACGACATATCAGTCTATGAAAAAATAAACATATAAGGTGTTGATATAACCTGGATGCTTATCACCATCTTTCCAAAAAAAGCTTTGATTCCATAACGCCCTACTAATCCAAGATTCTCCATACAATCAGAACATTAAAAGTAATTCATGTTATTCTTATAAAATCAGGTTAAATGACCCATATAACTAAACCTATCAAAATCCATCCATTACCAAATTAAAGTGATGTGTCAATAACTATTCTTTTTACAATAATATGGAGATCATCATTACTAATATTCATTCAAAAAATATGTAGCTAACAAAATATGTATAAATAGTTCAGAAAAATCAGGGAACTTTCACTAAGGAAAATGATCGAACACCTTATGTGCATCTTTAACAACACAATCCATTCATCGAACACCTTACACATTTGAAGATCTAACAACATAATAATGACGTGAATTAGTCTAACAACAAAAACGTCTGATTATTTGAATGAATCATATAATCATGCAAAACATAAAATTACATGTAAATTAAAATCAATACCTGATAATCACTTGTTAAACCCTAATATGTATTCCAAACCCCAAAATCACGAATATAGACCCACGAATCGAAAACCCTAACCACAAATCGTAATCGCACATGAGTTGAACCCTAATTTTGAACGAATGGCAGATCATCAATTTTTAGTAAACCGGAGATATTATACAAAAATTATACCATTAGGTGCGTAAAATTGTAACGGATAAATTAGTTATAGTGGTGGGTTCGATTACGGCCGCCGACAGCCATAATCGCCGGCGTAGAGGATTGTGGGTTTTAAAATTTTGAAGAGAGAGGTAAATGGTGGTTCTGCGTTTATTATGTAAGGAGTATATTATTTATCAGTGTAAATGGTAGGTTAATATTGTGTTTCATTGGGACACGTGTATTTTTCAGGGAATTAAGAGATTTAATCGTAATTAATAAACCTAATTACATGTGGATCGTCACAATCTCAGACTGACACGTAAGATATGAAATTCATGCTTTGTAAAAATGTAGAGATGTAGAGATGTAGAGATTGTCCGTTATCTTTTACGGATTATATATAAGTTATAGAATAGAAAATAGATAGATAGGATTAATATAATACAGGGTTGTAATGTAGTGAGAACATTCTCACAAACAAATAATAATGAGAATATGGGTAATTTATCATCCTAATTTTGAGACTGATTTTTCTTATATATCAAAAAAATCAAAAAGTTCCCCCTTTTAAAATTTGAACGTCTATGTTTCAGTATACAATTTATTGTTAACATCAAATAATTCAACATATCATCCTCTTGGTTTTGATATTAATTGTTATAATAATAATAATAATATAGATATGGATAGTCAATTTTGGTGTATACATATAGTCAATTTTAGTACACAAAGTATGTATTTTTATATTGAGATTTTAGGTTATAAATACTCATGAATGCAAGCATTAAACTTGCACCATTTCACACACTTACAAAGTGTTTCTTTCTTTCTCCATTATCATCTTTGTTCTTACACTTCATTATTAGTATTCTTAATCAAGAATCAAATCACTAAAGGTAGTTATAAGCCTACTGAATTATAACATCAAGAATCAAACCACTAAAGGTAGTTATAAGCCTACTGAATTATAACACGTTATCAGCACGATAATCTTAATACTAAATATGGTTGGCTCTGCCACCAAAATGATATATGGTCGGTTATACCACCAAAATGATATATGGTCGGTTATACCACCAAAATGATATATGGTCGGTTATACCACCAGAATGATATAGGTCGGTTATACCACCTGAAAAAAATATATGGTCGACACTGTCGCCAAATTTTCATTTATGTTTACTAATATTTATATTTTTGTTATATAACATTTATTTATGATTGCTTACACATGGTCGACACTGTCACCTACTTATCATTTATGTTATATTAAATTTATGTTTAATGTTTATATACTTATGAATATAAATTGACTCTAATTTATCATGATGTTTGTTTTAATTTTTGATAATAGAAAATGTCGAATCTGGAAAAGCTTAAATTTACTCCTTTAGAATCAACTGGAAACAACTACATGCCATGGGTTATAAAAGTAAAAATGCATCTTAAATCAATGGGCATTCTTGAAACCATAAATGAAAACAACACTTGTTCTGAAAAAGAACAAGCTACGGCATGTTGCTTTATTCATCAACATATTGATGAATGCTTACAAAATAATTATGTGACTGTAGAAGATCCCCATGTTTTATGGGAAGGTCTCAAAAGCAGATTCAATAATCAAAGAGAAATTTTACTTCCAGCTGCAATGGAACAATGGAGAACATTAAGGTTCCAAGACTTTAAGAAAGTAAATGAATACAGCTCAGCTCTGTATAATACATGTTCACAACTTAAATTCTGTGGACATGAAATTAGTGATGCAGACATGATGGAGAAAACTTTCTCCACAATGAATGCTGCAAACATCACAGTGCAAAGAAATTTGAGAATGCTAAAGTTCAAAACATATCCTGAACTTAATTCATATCTCTTAGTTGCAGAGCAAAATGATGAGCTATTAATGAAAAATCAGCAATCCCGTCCTACTGGTACACTTGCAATCCCTGAAGCAAATACTGCAAATAATTATAAACAGGGACAAGGACGCGGGCAAGGTCGTGGTTATAATAACCATCACCATCATCATGCCAAAAGCCATAACTATGGTAGAAACCATCCTTATGGTAATGGTAATGGGCGTGGACGTGGTCGTGGTCGTGGCCGTGGTGGTCAAAGAAATAGTAATCCACGAAAATATAAATATCAACCACAAAACAAGCCCATTAAACAAGATGTTGAAGAAAATTCTTCTAAAAATTCTGAAGAATCTTGATGTTGATGTTGCAATTGGAATACAACATCAATCAAGTGGTGGAGATCTCTGTATAGCAGACAGTGGAACTACACACACTATACTTAAATCCGAGAAATATTTTATTGATCTAAAACCAACGGAAGGAACTATACATACAATATCAGGACCTGCTAACTTGATAAAAGGGATAGGAAAGGCAAATTTCATACTACCAAATGGTACAAAATTTTTTAATAAATGATGCCTTATTTTCTCCCAAGTCAAGCAGAAATTTATTGAGTTTCTCCGACATATACCTTAACGGGTATGATTATCAGTCAGTGACAACAGAAAATGAGAAATATTTAAGTATCACTGACAAGATTCATGTGGTTGAAAAACTGCCAAGACTTAGTTCTGGATTACATTATACACATATAAATGTACCAGAAATACATATGGTAGTTAACGAAAAATATATTGATCCTGGTGTATTCAGTTTATGGCATAACAGATTAGGCCATCCAGGATCAACAATGATGAAAAGGATTATTGAATGTACTCATGGACATCCACTAAAGGATAGAAAAATCCATCATGATACAATGGTTCCATGTACATCTTGCTCTCTTGGAAAATTGATAACTAGACCCTCACCACTTAAGGTTGAGAAAGAATCACCAATGTTTCTTGAAAGAATTCAAGGTGATATATGTGGACCAATTCATCCACCATGTGGACCATTTAGATATTTCATGGTTCTAATAGACGCATCTAGCAGATGGTCTCATGTTTGTCTGTTATCAAGCCGTAATGTGGCATTTGCAAAATTTCTTGCCCAAATTATTAAATTGAGAGCTCATTTTCCTGATTACACCATTAAAAGGGTGAGACTTGATAATGCTGGTGAATTTACATCTCAAGCATTTAATGACTATTGCATGTCTATAGGAATTGTTGTTGAACATTCTGTTGCTCATGTGCATACACAAAATGGTTTAGCCGAGTCATTGATTAAACGTTTACAGTTAATCGCTAGACCATTGATAATGAGAACAAAACTCCCTGTATCTATATGGGGTCATGCAATTTTACATGCTGCTGCATTGATTCGCATCAGACCAAGTGCAAGTCATAAATATTCCCCCCTACAACTTGCTTTTGGTCAAGAGCCAAATATTTCCCATCTTAGAACATTTGGTTGTGCAGTGTATGTTCCAATTGCGACACCACAACGTACAAAAATGGGTCCTCAAAGGAGGTTGGGAATATATGTTGGATATGAAACATCTTCAATATTAAGGTATATTGAACCTATGACAGGTGACGTTTTTACAGCACGTTTTGCTGATTGTCATTTTAATGAAACATTGTTCCCTAGATTAGGGGGAGAAATGAAAAATAAAGAAAATGATGTTTCATGGTGTGAACCTCAATTAAAGTATCTTGATCCTCGCACAAAAGAATGCGAGACAGAAGTTCAAAAGATAATGCATATACAAGAACTTGCAAATCAATTGCCTGATGCATTTACAGATACAAAAACGGTGACAAAATCATATATACCAGCAGTAAATACTCCAGCTCGAATTGAAATTCCAAAAGCTGGCAATAACGTCACTCATGAATCTTTGCCACGTCAGAAACGTGGAAGACCAATTGGTTCAAAGGATAAAAATCCTCGAAAAAGAAAATCAGCTGATAATGAAGTAAAAGAAAGTGTTCAAGAAGAACCACAAATCAGTACTCCTACTGCAGAGGAGATTGATGATGTCAATACAGAAATTGCAATCAATTATGCATATTCAAAAATATTATGGAACCGAAATGAAATGAAAAATCTTGATGAGAAATTTTCATTTAATGTTGCGTATGACATCATGAATAATGATGATGATCCAGAACCAACATCTATGGTTGAATGTCAAAATAGACATGATTGGGCTCAATGGAAAGAAGCAATACGAGCTGAATTAGAATCACTCAATAAAAGAAAGGTTTTCGGATCCATCATTCTCACTCCTAAAGATGTGAAACCTGTAGGATACAGATGGATTTTTGTCCGAAAAAGAAATGAGAAAAATGAAGTTACAAGGTATAAAGCTAGACTTGTAGCTCAAGGTTTTTCTCAAAGACCAGGAATTGATTATGAAGAAACTTATTCCCCTGTTATGGATGCAATTACTTTTAGATACTTAATCAGCCTGGCAGTTTCTAAAAATTTAGAAATGCATCTCATGGATGTTGTGACTGCTTATCTATATGGATCACTTGATAGTGATATATATATGAAGATACCTGAAGGATTTAAGGTACCAGAAGCATCAAATGCAAAACCCAAAGAAATGTATTCGATTAAATTACAAAGATCTTTATATGGGTTAAAACAATCGGGACGTATGTGGTATAACCGATTAAGTGATTACTTGATAAGCAAAGGGTATACAAATAATCTTACTTGCCCTTGTGTTTTCATTAAGAAAACAACATCCGGATATGTGATCATAGCTGTTTATGTTGATGATCTTAACATCATAGGTACAAATAAAGAGATCCATGAAGCCATTCAACTTCTAAAGAAAGAATTTGAAATGAAAGATCTCGGAAAAACCAAGTATTGCCTTGGTTTACAAATTGAGCATATGCCTAATGGTTTACTTGTACATCAAACAACATATACTGAAAAGATTTTGAAACGTTTCAATATGGACCAGGCAAAACCATTAAGTACTCCTATGGTTGTTAGATCACTCAATGTTGAAACTGATCCATTTCGTCCATGTGAAGATCATGAAGATATTCTTGGACCAGAAGTACCATATCTTAGTGCAATTGGAGCTCTTATGTATCTTACAAATTGTACAAGACCTGACATTTCTTTTGCAGTTAATTTGTTGGCAAGGTTCAGCTCTGCTCCTACCAAAAGACACTGGAATGGGATCAAACACATATTTCGATACCTTCGAGGAACTACTGATTTAGGATTATTTTATTCTAACGAATCAAAACAAGATTTGGTTGGTTATGCAGATGCAGGTTATTTATCTGATCCACATAAAGCTAAATCTCAAACTGGATATGTATTCCTAAATGGAGGTACTGCAATATCATGGCGTTCTCAAAAACAAACACTTGTTGCTACATCGTCAAATCATGCCGAAGTGATTGCATTACATGAAGCTACTCGGGAATGTTTTTGGTTGAGATCAATGACACAAATCATTACTGATTCTTGTGGACTAGAACGCGATAAAAGTCCAACAATTCTCTATGAAGATAATGCAGCTTGCATAGCACAGATGAAAGAAGGGTATATCAAAAGTGACCGAACCAAACACATACCTCCTAGATTCTTCTCATACACTCAAAATCTCATTAAGGACAACGAGATTGAAATGAGATATGTTCAATCCAGCAAAAACTCTGCTGATCTTTTCACGAAAGCACTTCCAACTGCTATTTTCAGAACACACGTTCATAACATTGGCATGAGACATGTTCAAAAGATGTAACAGCTGAAGCGATGTCTACTTGAGGGGGAGTCAACTCCATGCTGCACTCTTTTTCCCTTAGCTAAAGTTTTTTCCCACTGGGTTTTCTTTAGCAAGGTTTTTAACGAGGCAGTAATTTATAGTTGATCTTCAACAAAATAAAATTGCTATCCAAGGGGGAGTGTTATAATAATAATAATAATATAGATATGGATAGTCAATTTTGGTGTATACATATAGTCAATTTTAGTACACAAAGTATGTATTTTTATATTGAGATTTTAGGCTATAAATACTCATGAATGCAAGCATTAAACTTGCACCATTTCACACACTTACAAAGTGTTTCTTTCTTTCTCCATTATCATCTTTGTTCTTACACTTCATTATTAGTATTCTTAATCAAGAATCAAATCACTAAAGGTAGTTATAAGCCTACTGAATTATAACATCAAGAATCAAACCACTAAAGGTAGTTATAAGCCTACTGAATTATAACATTAATCATGTTTATATATCAATTTATGTTTTATCGATTTGATTGAATCCGGTTTAAATGGATGCAATTATTTTTATTTTTTTCATTCATTGCTTGAATTAATTGTCTAGTATCAACTCACGCTCTTGACAACAAGCATAATCATATATACTCATTTTTCAAAAATTTAAATCAATTGATGAGCATGGATTCACTCTACAGTTCATGCGATGAACGATGCACCCAGACACTTCGAGCGATGAACGCGAAAGCACTAGAGACTTCGAGCGATGAACGTAGATGCACCCGGAGTTGATGCGATGAATGTGGATGCACCAGATAGTTCAAGCGATGAATTTGAATGCACCTGATAGTTTCGAGTTGCTAACGTGGATGCAATCGAGACTTCAAAGCAATGAACCATGTATGCACTCGAGATAATATAAGTGATGAACGATTGAACGTTGGATGACAGTAATTATTTAAGCAATGAATGATGTTAGCGGTTGTTTATTTGTTACAACAGTTTAATCAATGTTTCAAGGATATAAGACTGTTTGTATCACAAGGGGTACAACCCCGTTGTTGGTCTATGTGGCACCCAATTCAACGCGAACACCGTCAGTATTCATGCGTTTGTTAACAGCCGTTGTTGGTCTAGGTTGGAATCCAACATGTGTTGGATGATTTTAATAGTATTTTATTCTTATAAAAATATTATTTTTACCCTCTTTTTAATAATTATTCAATTATATTTTGACACATCATCACAATACTCCTAACTCACACCAACATCCAACACCACCACTACTTCACTCAACCTCACAACACGTCCTAGTCACCAAAAAATTGCAAAAAGTACACAACACGAACTCACAACACGAGTTACCATTTAATGGTCTAATGTAATCAGTGTTGGGTTTTTATCACTTGTTCGCAATTAGTTAAATAGATATGGAGCACGATGATATTGGAGAAATATCATGACACAGATAAGGTAGAACATGTAGAAATCCATTTTCATGATTAAAGAGAGAGACGGTAACGTAAATCAGAATTTTAAGGGTGAAAGTTTACACATGTGCCCTTGTTAATTATATTTAATTCTTTTTTTTTTTAAAGGCAATCAAAGATTTTATTCACTAATCACAAAATGTACAAAAATATGAGGGATACCCTCAATACACAACATACCGGTTTGCAAGAAGGCAAACTTAACTCGACTTTTTACCTGGCAACAACAAAATAAAAACTAAAAAAACATATAGAAACTAAGAGAGTCTTAGAAAACTACAAGGGTCGTTAATCCACGAGAGCCAATCAAGTTTATATTTCCCTTTCAAACGATGGGCAATCCACTCGAAAGATTTTACTTGTATCTCATTCAAAGCATGCGGGATACTCCAATTCGAACCACGAAAAACTCTGTTGTTTCTATTCTTCCAAGTGAGATAGGCACACACCCATTCGACCGCTTGCCATATCAATTTTCCAAGCGATGACATGGGAGCCGAACCATTACCACGCAAAATCTCATTTAAACTTAAGTTTGTCACGTTCTGGAACCCCGACCATAAATATACTCGCTCCCATAGCTCAAACGCAAATTTGCAAAACAAAAGCGTATGATCCACGGATTCAAGTCCATCGTCACAAATCGGGCATCGAGTACTATGCAAATCTATTCCCCGTTTATCTAACTCGGTCCTCGTTGGAAGCCGTTTTTGAACCGCCCGCCAAACGAAGATTTCAACTTTATAAGGAACAAGGTAGTTTCGCATAGTTTCGATGGTGTTGGTAGAAACCGAAGTTGAGCAGCCTGCAATCGAAGCAGATAGTAATTTGACAGAAAAATGACCGTCGGTAGCGAAGGAACAATGCCACGAATCAGACTGCCCACTAGCGAAAGGATAACCTGCAATGAGATTACATAAATTAGTAAGTTCACCATCGGTTCTTCCCGGTGGTTGTCTCGACCATTCCCATTTCCAATTTAGAATCCCGTCAGTAAGCTCGACTTGATCTTTGATAGCTGCATCTTTTCTTGTTTCTAGTCGATATAATCTACTATATCGGTCCTTGAGTTTGGTGTCGCTGCCCCACCTTTCGTTCCAAAATATTGCTGAAGAAGAAACGCACAATTGCTTCGAAAAGGAGCTAAAGAAGCAGACTCCTACTGCTTGAATCTCGTGACCTGCCAATAAAATCGTACGCCAAGTGGAAGGATTTAAGGAACGAATTGCTTCATACCCTAAATCCAAACCAACACACGGGCCGTAAATACTGTGAATGACATTAGCCCAAAGGGAATTAGTTTCGGTATTCAACCTCCACCACCATTTCCCAAGTAGAGCTAAGTTTTTGTGATTTAAAAGACCAATATTTAATCCCCCGTTATCAAAAGAAGAGATAACCTTTTCCCATTTAACCCAAGATATCTTTTTTCCGGATCCCGTCCCGCCCCAAAAGAACTCTCGCCTCACACACTCAAGTAATTTAAGCACACATGGCGGGGCACGAAAGAGTGAGAAATAATACAACGGTAGACTACTCAAGATCGATTTAATAAGAATTAATCTTCCTCCACTTGACAAAGTACACATTCTCCAACTCGACAACCTTTCCTTTATTTTATCAATGACCGGACTCCAACTCGATATTTTGTTCATTTTAGCACCAATAGGAATCCCCAAGTATGTAAAAGGAAATGTGCCAACTTGGCACCTCAACACCGAAGCAATATTTACAATATCCCCATGGTTGACCCCAATTCCATAGAGATAGATTTTGTGAAAGTTAACCTTTAACCCCGAAGCTAGTTCGAAACACTTAAGTAGATTTTGTAGGTTGTGAATATTCGCACGATTCCATTCGCCAAGAAAAATGGTGTCATCCGCGTATTGTAAGTGCGAAACCAACACATTGTTACTCCCCACCTCAATACCTTTAAATAAACCTTTTTCGGTAGCCGCCTTGGTTAGGATATTTAGGCCTTCCGCCGCTAAGATAAAAAGGAAAGGTGACAAAGGGTCACCTTGTCGGATTCCACGACCGAGGGAAAATTCATTCGTAGGTGAACCGTTCACTAAAATCGAGATGGTTGCGGACTTTAAGCAAGATAATATCCAATTCCTCCATTTGACACCGAACCCCATACTTCTCATGACCTCCATTAAGAAATTCCAATTTAGGCAATCAAATGCCTTCTCAAAATCAACCTTAAAAAGGACGCCTTTTTGCTTTTTTGCTTTCAAGTACTCAATACATTCATTTACAATCAATGCCCCATCCAAAATAAATCTCCCTTTTAAAAAGGCGCTTTGTTCCGAACCAATGAGACTAGGGACTACTTTCCTAAGCCGGTTTGATAACAATTTAGAAATGACTTTGTAATAGCTACCAATCAGGCTAATCGGGCGGTAATCTTTAAGGTCACATGGGTCGGGCCTCTTCGGGGTAAGTGTAACAAAGGAGGCATTACATCTGTATGAGATCTCATTATTTTCCCAAAACCACTTAATTCCTTCACTCAAATCAACCTTGATAACATCCCAAATTTTTTTTGTAAAATCTCATGTTGAACCCATCCGGCCCGGGTGCCTTGGTACTCCCACATTCAAAAACAGCAGCCCGGATTTCTTGCTCGTCGAAAGGGGCTTCAAGATCAGAGGCATTCTGATCCGATAACTAAGGATACGAAAGGTCTTCCATGCTTGGCCTGTTTACATTCGGTTCACAAAATAGATTTTTGAAATGCTTAAGAACTTCATCTTTGATATCCTTCGGAGAATCAGTCCAGGTCCCGTTTACTCGAAGCCCTCTAATGTTGTTTTTATTATTCTTTCGTCGAATGAAAGAGTAGAAAAACTTTGAATTCTTGTCTCCTTCAAGTATCCATTTTATTCTCGCCTTTTGCTTAAGCATATCACTTTTAAATCTTTCCTTTTCAAACCATTTCTTCCGGTACTCTTTCCATAACAGAAGCTCATCATCATTTAACACGGATTTTTCGGCTTTCAATTCCAAATCTAACGCTGCTGCTCTAAATCCCTCAATTTCAGAGTCTATATTATTGAATTTTTTGTAGCTCCACTCCTTTAACGCATGCTTGACTGTGATGACCCGGAAATTTCTAACCAAATTTAAACTTAATCTTTGTATGATTAATATTTCCGACGCGATAAGCAAAGTCTGTAAAACTGAATCTCAAAATTTTTGAACTACTTTCATATATTCAAATACCTTTCAGTTGTTCTCGAAGATTCGCGAACAATTATATGTATATAGATACATATATATATATATATTATAACTTGAAAACGTAACAATGTATTAATTGTTTGATACCGTACATTAAACTTATTGGTTTAAATATTTATTTGAATATATATGATAAGTTGGAATATTAATTTTATGAATAACTTGCGACGTATATTTAAAACGTGTTTATGAATGTTGAAAATATATATTAACTTGGTCATAAAACAATTTGTTATTATATATATATTAACAAATAGCGAGACAATATTTTATAGAAGTAAATGACCAAAACACTCGAAAGTTTAAGATACACTTTGAATGATATAGTTTATTGATAATTTAAGACTATATTTTGACAAAGATACGAGTCACAAAACGTAAATTGCAAGTTTTCTAAGCGTATGAAAATGCGTTCGAGAAACCGGAACCGGGACATAAGTCGAGTGACATCGTACGAGTCATCGGAACGAAAATTACAAGTTAACTATGCACATGAATTTAATATAATATATAATTAATTATTTAAATTATATATATTATATATATTATATTTAAATATGTCGACGAACTAGCAAACAAAAACATTTTGAGCTGGATCAGGCGGCCATGCGATCGCATGGAAAATACACTAAAAACTCATGCGATCGCATGGGCATCAGATTCCAAAAAGTTGCCTATAAAAGGCCAGTTTCTGCTCGAGTTTTTTTTACACATATACTACTCCCTCTGTAATATTTTTATTATTATTATTATTATTATTATTATTAGTAGTATTTGTATTATTATTAGTATTATACATAAAATACTACGACGAGGTCTTGAGCGTGTCACTTTCAAAATGGGTTTTCAAGCGGGATAGAGCTAAGGAAATTATGGGTAATGTTCGGGGGTATATTTATGAATCAAACCTAGTGTTTATCATCTTCGTTACGTCTACGTACTTTCCTACAATATTGAATCTCAATATTGATACGTAAGCACTCATATTTTATCTTTTATATATTAATTGTGTATCCATGTCTAGTGCTCGAGTATATATATTTATACATATGTGTATGCTAAATTTCGTCGTTAAACAGTTTATAATAGATCACGAATTAAATACATATATTACTGGTAAAAGGTATATGATATACATGTTTTTGGAAAGCTGGAGAAAAATCAATAACTTTTCATTTAGATATCGAATAGTTTCGATGAACGGATTAAAAGATGTAATCAACTGAATTATAATTGACGTTAATTGGAATTGCTTTTGAATCTGCAATTAATATTTAAACAACTTGTTTGTAAGATTGATAAATTGGATTTTTGAATATTACCAACCGAGTAAATGAATCCTTATATAAGGTACGTCTCGTTTTGTTGAACTATTGTCAAAATTGACTTTTTGAAACGACTTTGGATAACTTTTGTAAGTCGATCTCGAGCATTAGGATTGTGATACACTATGACCTGACCTAGCTTGATAAACATTTATTGATCAACATATGTTCTCTAGGTTGAGATCTACGGTTATTTGGTAATCCGAGTTTCGATCACATTTTGGTGAACGACTTTATATGCTGCTAAATTTAGTTTCATTTGCTCCTTTTTTAATTGCTTTCGCAATCTATATTTTTGGGCTGAGAATACATGCACTTTATTTTAAAAACAATGGACACAAGTACATACTAAATTCTATACTGAGTTTGAACCAAAAATCCCTTAGCTTTGGTAACTAGTAACTGCCGGTTATAAGAACTGGTGGGCGCGAGTAGTAGTATATGGATCCATAGGGCTTGATATCCCCGTCCGAGCTAGAGCGCTAGCCTTTTAACGGACGTATGCTATTTGAGAAGCGTACACGTTGGTTTGCGTGTACTATTAAGATGATTATACAAAGGGTACAAATTATATATACGTTAAGTTTAGTTACCAGGGTGCTCAATCTTGTAGAATATTTTGATAAATGTTTCTGGATGAAACAGCTGAAATCTTGTGATCTACCTTTATACACAGATTATGCGAAACATTAAAACTATGAACTCACCAACCTTTGTGTTGACACTTGTTAGCATGTTTATTCTCAGGTTCCCTAGAAGTCTTCTGCTGTTTGCTTATATGTTAGACAAGCTTTGTGCGTGGAGTCATACATGCTTTATTCAAGAAAACGTTGCATTCACAAAACCGTCATCATGTATCTATTTTGACTGCATTGTCAACGAAAGTATTATTGTAAACTATTATTTACAGTGATTGTCTATATGTAGAAATCATCAGATGTCGAAAACCTTGGATTTAAATATTCATTATGGTATACCTTTTCCAAAGAATGCAATGTTTATAAAACGTATCATATATAGGTCAAATACCTCGCAATGAAATCGATGAATGACGTATTCGTCCATATAGATTTGGAGCGATCGTTACAGTTGGTATCACAGCGTTGGTCCTTGCGAACCAGGTCTTGCATGAATGTGTCTAACTGATAGTTGTTAAGATGCATTAGTAAGTCTGGACTTCGACCGTGTCTGCATGTTAAAAGTTTTGCTTATCATTTCTTGTCGGAAATTACATGCTTATCATTCTTAAGTCTAGACACATTTTCCTGCATTTATTGCATAAATAGTGTATAGACAAAAATTCATATCTTAGCGTATCTGATACTGTAAACTTTTCCTGACATCTTTCGAAAATTTCTCCGTGATTTATGGAATTTGGTATTATATATACATATGTAAATTATGTATTGAAGAATACCAAACTAAATTCAATAATCTAATTCATATCAAAAATCATCTCCCTAATTATACAAGATGGATCCCGTATCTAGTTCAAATTCCTTAAACTCTGACAGCTATTCCGATATGGATATTCACCTGAATTCCGAAGACAGTGTAACCGGAATGGATCAACCAATTAGCCATCATCTATTCTGGATGAATTGGGGATGGGTTCGTAGTCTACTTAATCATTGGAGACAAGAAGAAGGTGATCCCTTCCATCCACCACATTGCCCTCTTGGCGAAGAACCTGAAGCACTTACCGGCGAACCTGTTCGAGACACCATTTTCTCTCTCATTTCCAGAGTATCTTGTCACGATAATATACTATCTCAAATTCTGGATCTTATTCATCCACTCGTCCAAACCGCCAATCATCCCGGTGTAGTAGAAGAAGTCAACGAGCTTCGCGCTAGGGTAGTGGCTTTGGAGAATATGGTGCAAAGGTTATAAGCACCAGCAGCATCACCGGCATCAACAGTACCACCGACAACAACACCAACAATACCATTACCACCACCAACAACATCCGCATCGCAAACCTCAACTTCACAATCTGTTACATAAGCATCAACGTCATACGCACCGTAGTTACCAAGAAATACTAGCAACAATAACCGATGAAGTATTAAATCATTTCTCCTGAAGAAATTTTATGTATATTTAATATATATGAATTTTGAAATCAAAATAAATCTTTTCGTACTAAGCTATTACATGTGAATCTTAACTGATAGGTACTACTCGGTTAGTTCATATTACTAATATGCAATGATGTACATCCTTCCTTAACAACTTAACCATTGTTAACTACAATCTTTGTTTCAACCCAATGAATTCTTTTTCATAATAAACCAAGTGTATTAATCAATTATATAATTGATTTTACATTTTCAATTTCGATATACTCGAAACTTTCCAGAAAACATCATCTGTGTCTTGTAAGGTTCACAAAAATTCCACGAGCACCAACATCCTTCACCGAGGAATATCAATAAGAATAAATAATGAAGTGTTGATTTCATTAGTGAAAAACTCCGCAAAGATTATGTAATCTGTAATGTTTTAGAGATTAATCATTTCTAAGTCAAGCCGAAAATCAAGTGAGCTTAATATGATATTAACTCATTAAATCCGTATTACATCTGAATAAATATACATACATATATTTTCATAAAGACTGTAATGAAAATTCTTTTGTACAAAATATTACTTGTGAAATCTTTAACGGGTAGGTAATTCCCGGAAAATATATAAGTTCACAATTAATATGTTATACTGTACATTCTTCAACTTTGATTCAAAAATTATTAACTATGCTCACAGCGATATACAATCGTTTCTATAGAAATTCAATTACATATTCTGATATTGACGAATCAGAATCCAAGTCAAGATTTAACGGGTGACATCATTCTTAGATCTCTACATCTTTCAAATCTATACTTTGACTTCAAAAATGTGAAATATCCTTTAGCATTGTTATTACTGAAAATAATATTGCAATCCCTTTTCAAAGTATCCAGTTTTACCACACTTTCAACCAGTCAACTTCGACTTTTCAGATTAACCTTATTATAACCTTGACATATATGTTCTTGTTACTGGGGAACCTTTCATGTTCCACCACATTAGCAGTAAATTTACCAACAACTTCATTGATCTAAGACCTTTCGAAAAATCATTATACTCATTGAAACCTCATCATGTGAAATGTCCCGTTCTTATTGATTAAAAACGTTTCATATTAATTGATTTCGTTGCGTGGTTTGGACCTCTATATGAGACGTTTTTCAAAGACTGCATTCATTTTAAAACAAACCATAACCTTTATTTCATCAATAAAGGTTTAAAAAGCTTTACGTAGATTATCAAATAATGATAATCTAAAATATCCTGTTTACACGCGACCATTACATAATGGTTTACAATACAAATATGTTACAACGAAATAAGTTTCTTGAATGCAGATTTTACACAATATCATACAAGCATGGACTCCAAATCTCGTCCTTATTTAAGTATGCTACAGCGGAATCTCTTAATAATCACCTGAGAATAAACATGCTTAAAACGTCAACAAAAATGTTGGTGAGTTATAGGTTTAACCTATATATTATCAAATCATAATAATAGACCACAAGATTTCATATTTCAATACATGATAAGGCTAAAAAGGAACATATATTTCATAGCAAAATCCCCCAAGAAAGACAAGATTTTAGTTGCAATTGTTCCATTTTCAAGTGATATTCGTTTATATTAAATAAGTGCGAAGACAAAAGGCGAAAACGACGAATTAAAGACACAAAGGTCCAAAAAGCTCAAATATACAAGATACAAATAAAAAGATTCAAATTATTGATGAAGAACGTCTAAAAATGACAAGAGTACAAGTTGCGGAACGCAAAGTACACGATATAAAATAGTACGAAAGGACGTCCGAAAATCCGGAACCGGGACCCGAGCCAAGAAGAAACGCCCGACGCAATGGACCAAAAATATCTATTCTACTATGCACATAAATATAATATAATATATAAATAATTATTAAAATTATTTATATTTTATATATATTTAATAAATATGTCGACGAACAAGAAGACAAAAGATATGTGAGCTGTCCAGCGTGGCCATGCGAGTCGCATGGCAAATAGGCATAAACCCATGCGAGTCGCATGGCAGTAAAAATCTGGCCAAATGCCTATAAAAAGGCAGTTTATGCACGAACTCAAACACATCTTTTTCTTTTCCTTCTCTGTAAACATATAACATAAATAAATAATTATAATTTTAATTATAATTTTAATAATTATGATTTAGTTTAGTATTGTAACAAATGATTTACGGGTTTTAAGTCAAGACTCTGCCCGTGTAATACTACGATATTAATACCCACTGTAAGTTATGTCTTTCCTTTTTAATTTAATATCTCGTAGCTAAGTTATTATTATGCTTATTTAAAACGAAGTAATCATGATGTTGGGCTAATTACTAAAATTGGGTAATTGGGCTTTGTACCATAATTAAGGTTTGGGCAAAAGACCGACACTTGTGGAAATTGGACTATTGACTATTAATAGATGGGGGGTATTGTCTAATTGAGTGACAACTCATTGGAGTCTGTCGAACCTATCTTCAAATTAATTATCCTAATAATTAATAATGATTATGGTTGTCCTATTTAGTGACGTTCATATGGAATCTATTATAATCATTTAATTAATTATTCGGGTTGGGTAATTGATTATTCAAACTGATCAAGTGGGTAAATTAATATTCATATCTAATCAAAACAGGGGTAGATCACATACAGTGATAACTGGTGTAATTGTTGACAGAAGTGATAACTGCGTCACAGTTTAAATCCTTAATTAGTTGGAATATTTGACTTCGGGTATAAGGGTAATTTGACGAGGACACTCGCACTTTATATTTATGACCGATGGACTATTATGGACAAAAACCAGATAGACGTATCAAATAAACCAGGACAAAGGACAATTAACCCATGGTAATAAATTAAAATCAACACGTCAAACATCATGATTACGGAAGTTTAAATAAGCATAATTCTTTTATTATATTTCTCATCGTATCTTTATTTACTGTCATTTTATTACTCGCAATTTTATTTACTGTCATTTTATTTATTGTCATTATTTTACGCACTTTAATTATCGTCATTTATCTTTGCGCTTAAAATATAGAATCGACAAACCGGTCATTAAACGGTAAAACCCCCCTTTTATAATAATATTACTACTTATATATATATATATATTTATATAAATATAGTTTTATAAAAATATAGTACGTAATCACTAGCTCCCTGTGGAACGAACCGGACTTACTAAAAACTACACTACTCTACGATTAGGTACACTGCCTATAGTGTTGTAGCAAGGTTTAGGTATATCCCATCCGTAAATTAATAAAACTTGTGTCATATTTTGTAGTATTTCCTAGTAAAAATAATACTATTTCGTACCCTCACGCTACATCATCAAGTTTTTGGCGCCGCTGCCGGGGAGCACTAAAACGCTATATTTTTAATTTATATTTGCAAAAAAAAAAAAAAAAAAAAAAAAAAAAACCTAAAAAAAAAAAAAAACCTAAAAAAAAAAAAAAAATTATAAAAAAATATATTTTTAAGATTTTGTCTATAAAAAAAAAAAATTTTTTTTTTTAGTTTTATTACCTTTAGATTTTTAGACTATATTCGCAACTTTTAGTATTAAGTTTAGTTTTGCCATAGTTATTTTTACTTCTAGAATTTTTAGTTTTGCCGTAAAATCCCTTAAGTGCTTTTTCTTTAGACTAAGATTTAGGTGCCTTAAAATTTTGCGACGCCATTTTTCGTGCTATTTTCTTATTTCGTATTTTTCGACGCCTTTTACCTATGTATCAATTACAATTCCAATTAGTGATCTCCATTTGTAGCTTTAATTTTAAGATAGTGATCGTTATAAGGTTGGATTAACTGCGTGTTTACAAACCACTCTTCATCTTTTTAATTTTTCGACACTTTTCGACGCGCAATCTTTTTCTCTCTTATTTCTCGCCATTCTAGTTTTTAGCACTTAGAATTTTTTCTACTTCTTCTCTAAATTTCTTAAAATTACGAAAATTTATTTTAAGTGGTTAAATTGATAGACATCAAAATTTTCTGGTTCGTAGTAATAGTTGGATTTGTACGTGGACCGGGTTATTGGAGCCAAACAGTACTCAATTATATTGAGACCAAACGAATCCTGCCCCTCTGCTGCATCTTTTGGCTATTCGAAACGTGGGCAAAATCAGAAAAGTCTATTAATTGGATAACTTATTATAATTTTTCTTTCCTTTTTAAAAACTAATAGGATATTCAGTGAATGCACCGAGCAAAACGTTCACCACCTTTCATACGTTCACCACCTGTAACTCGATCAAGACATCTAGCAAATATTGTCGCCGTTGATTTTTCTTTAGAATCGTCATCTAGTCGAACAAGAACTCCAACTCAAATTTCCGATAATCCATCTTTTGAACCCGACTTCACAATTAAGAACCCGGAGCATATTCAAGGACAATTCCAAGATCCTGAACCACTAATTATTCCTCCTGAACCACAAACCGTTAAATCAGAGTCCTCTAGTGATTCGTATTCAACAAATTCAATTATGGAAGTAACGGAACCTCTAAGTATGGAAGATCGAATGAGAGCCACACGCACGGGCCAAGGTCACGCCATTATTAAGCCAGAAGTTAATGCGCCGGATTATGAAATCAAAGGACAAATTCTACACATGGTAACTAACCAATGCCAATTCAGTGGTGCACCGAATGAAGATCCTAACGAACACCTTCGTACGTTTAAAAGAATTTGTACACTATTCAAAATCCGAGAAGTGGAAGATGAGCAGATCTATCTCATGTTGTTTCCCTGGACTTTAAAAGGAGAAGCCAAAGATTGGTTAGAATCGTTACCTGAAGGGGCGATTGACACATGGGATGTTTTAGTTGAAAAATTTCTTAAACAATTCTTTCCGGCATCTAAAGCCGTGAGACTTCAAGGAGAAATTGTTACGTTCGCGCAAAAGCCAAATGAAACATTATATGAGGCGTGGACAAGATTCGGAAGGATGTTGAGAGGATGTCCTCAACACGGTTTAGACACTTACCAAATAGTACAAATATTCTACCAAGGTGTCAACGTTGCTACACGAAAGGACATCGATATAACAGCTGGTGGTTCCATTATGAAGAAAACCGCAACCGAAGCTTACAAAATCATTGATAACACAGCATCCCACTCACATGAGTGGCACCAAGAAAAAGATATCGTTAGATCATCTAAAGCGGCTAGAGCCGATTCTAGCCATAACTTTGATTCTGTTTCCGCAAAAATAGATGCTTTCGAAAGACGAATGGAAAAGATGAATAAAGATATTCACGCAATACGAATCAGTTGTGAGCAATGCGGTGGACCACACTTATTGAAAGATTGTTACATTGAACCAACGATGGAACAACGAGAGAATGTTTCCTATATGAACCAAAGGCCGGGAAATGATTACCAGAATAATTATCAACCGCCAAGGCCAAACTTTAATCGAAATCAATACATTCTTTACAATCCAAAAGGACCCGACAATAACTCGTACAACCAACAAGGTCCGAATAACCAACCGACTCAAAACAACACTTTCAATCAACAAAGACCTAGCTTGTATAAACCACCACAACAAACCGAAGAGAAAAAGTCAAATCTGGAAGAAGTGGTATTTAAGCTAGTTGAATCTCAAACACAATTTATTGAAACTCAAACCCAAACGAACGAGAGGTTTGATCAGTCATTAAGAACTCAACAAGCTTCCATTTTGAATCTAGAAAAACACATAGGTACTCTTGCTAGCATGATGAGTGAGAGGGAACAAGGAAAGCTACCGAGTAATACTGAAGTAAATCCTCGGAATGAGAATGTTAATATGGTTTCAACGAATTCTGAAAAACCAGCACCAGAAGATGGGAAGGTTTTAGATGAGAGTAACAATGAAGAAGTTACACCACCACCACCCGAGTATGTAAAGCCAATGGTGGCACCATACAAACCACCCATCCCGTTTCCAAGAAAAGGAGTTGAGTATGAGCAAGTGATAGGTAATAAAGATTGTGATACCTCTGGAAAGAAGAAGAAGAAAAAGAATAAGAAAGTACAAGAAACAAAAGCCGTAGAAGTAAACCCGGTGAATACAGTTCCACCAAAACCTCCACCTAGGGTAGGTGATCCGGGTGAATTTATTGTTCCTTGTCTACTTAGTGATTGTGTCATGTATGATGCACTAGCAGATTTAGGTGCAAGTGTGAGTGTTATGCCTCTTTCCTTATATAAGAGATTAGGTGTAGGTAAGTTAAGTCCAACGGATATGAGTGTTCGACTCTTTGATCAAACCATTAAGCACCCAGTTGGAATTGTTGACAACCTACCCATTCAAGTAGGTAATTTAACCTTTCTAGTCGAATTCATTGTCATTGACATAGAAGAGGACCCAAACATTCCTCTAATTTTAGGTCGACCATTCTTTGCGTCCACCAGGGCGTTATTTGATGTAGGAAATGGAAGAATGACACTTAGTAGTGGTAACAAATCGATCACCTTTATGATTCGAAAGTCTAAATCTCCACCAACCAAAACCATTGAACCAGCAAAAACGATTGGTAACAACCATGTTGTTTTACCAACTCCAACGGTAGTGCTTAATAATAATGAAATGCCTAAGTGTGGGGAAAATGAAGTAACACCTAATGATGACATGATAACAAAGAACCCCGTTATTGATACGAAATTAAATGATCTCGTTATTAATAGTTCAATGAAGAAACTTATTAAACGGATTCGCGATGCTAGAACCAAGGGGAACTTTAAGTTATGTAACCGGTTAGTATCCAATCTATCACCTAAAGAAAAGGAGAAACTAGTTGAAATTGTGGATATTACACAGGAATCCGACCAATGGCTTAAAGAAAAAGTCACGGATATGCAAGTTGATTATGGACCAAGAGAAATTAACGATGAAGTTAATCACAATTTTGACACCACGGCTACCTAAGTGTGGGGAGATTCAAATGTTCTAAAAAGAAAATGCTATCTAGAGTTAGTTGTTCTGTTCTCGTGTAGTTCCGAGAATGGAACCCGATTGGTCTTTTCCGCTAGCAGACACTAAAGAACTAGTTTTCTCCCTCCATTCTGAATTTTTGTTTTGTAGGTTTTTTTTTATGAAATTAATATGCATTTTAATTTAAGTTTTTAAAAACAAAATTTACTTTAATTCATTAAGTTGAAAAAATGATTTCTAAAATTCGTCGTGAGTTGAAGACTAGGTCATTAAGCCGAAATTACTTTACCCGAGGGCGGGGCGACAAATTTTGTTATCATTATTTTTAATTTTATTGATTTAAAGTATGCCAAAAATATTATACTTTATAAATTTTTGAAAAGTAGGGTTATAAACCAAACTTCAAAAAAAATATATATATATATATATATATGTTTGTATTTTATCTTATGTACAAAACAGGGTAAAATAATGCACTTTCAAAGACTGTCATTAAAGTTCAGCAAAAGGTACTAATTTTGACGACAAGACGCAAAATAACAAATGTTATATAACAAATGGAGGAATGAATGATGAGGCGCCATCAATCATTCGACGAGCTTTGTAATTACAAACTCGGTATTTTTAATCACTTTTCTACACTAATCACCCTCATGAATTTATAATTATAGTCTGATTTCATGCAAATGAGGGCATTGCATGATCTCAAGTGTGGGGAAGGGTTATAAATTCTCTCGGGTTTATACTTAGTTTAATTGCCAAATTTCATGAAAATTTGAAAAATTTTCAACTAAAATACTAGTAACGCAGTAGTTGTATTAGAATCTAGTGCTCTCTGATAACAAGGAACAACCCTAGTCTTATATACTGACTACCCACTTCTAGTAAAATTTTTCAAAATTTTCAATTAAATGAAGTCAAAATCATGTTTATACATATTTATGAACGATGAAAACTAGGTGTTAATACCGAAATTATCGTTACCTCGAGGACATAAATTGAGAAACAACCCAAAACGCTTGAATTCATTTAAAAAGGAATAAAGAAGAATAAAAAGGCAAAGAAAGAAACTAAGTGTGGGGAGAATGTACCAAGTTATTCAATTAAAAACTATCTATCACATGTTTCTGTAAAGTTATTGCAGGTGCTTTTGTTTTGGACTTAATTAACAGTTTTACCCGGTTTATTGTAATATATTTGAAAGAAAAGATGGATCTACACGATGAATCAATTCCATCATTAAAAGGAAGTAAAGTCTTCCGAAAAAGACACGCGCTTCTTGATTTAGGTCATGAAGTTGTCGTCCAGACCAGCTGTAGGTTGACGAAAAATCTAGAAAAGTCATCTCTAAAATCAGCAGGAAATCCACGAACTTCAGCATCAAACAGGGTCGCCAAGTGGTCAGATTTATCCTAACCATGAGAAGGATTTATCTCGTACAATGGGGGGCGCCATGCAAATTAGCTTGATAAGACTAATGAATCAGATCCCCAGAAAGGATAATCTCCTTAAAGATTAAAAATCAGCTTTTAAGCCTGATATTACTCAATCCTTGAGATTGACCTTAAAGATTGAGAATTCAAACTCATGGAATTCGATGATATCTAAACTCGAGCTTGAACGAGAAAATATTTTGATCAAAATTAAAACCGATTTGTTTTCTGAAAATCCATTTTCAATGCGTTCATTACCATTGAACGTAAAATCCTGGGAATTCAACAGAATTCATTAGGTCACCTGAACCAAATCGGGTGTCAACCGTAAGAACGGTGGTTGCATAGCATGGTCGGAGACAGGACCTTGTGCCAGACCGAAAAATCATAGGATGATCTTTACTATTGCTCCTACCAAGGATAGTACTAGCATCCGACACGTAATTAGACCATGAACAAATGCATGTCATTAGACATTGCCTTAACAGTTTCTTGTTCATCGCTTTCCTTTACAACCGGACGGTAGTTTACCGAAAGGTAATATACGGAACAAGTAAACTGGATGTGTGCTTTCCGATACCGGAATAGCAGTGGATTACACGAACCTAAATGTTTTTAGCCAAAATATTGATCCACAAATATATTTTGCAACACCGATGGTGGGTCAAATCAGAAAACTTGTCTAGGGTAAAATCTAGCTTGAATTTTTAAAAGATCAAATGTTTTCATAAAGATCCAATTTCCTAAAGGATCTACATTTTTATAGTCATGTGGGACTGTAAACCGCCTTTTAAATGTGCACTTTGCTTTGGAAACCGAAAGTAAATCGGCTATTTGATTGCAAGTGTCGTTGACCTAAACCCAAGGCAACTGTGGATGACACACCCACCTTTAACCATGGTTCTATTGTTAATATCATTGTTTATACCGCTCTATCAAAATCACTGATGTACAAAGTGTGAAGAATAAAGAAGTGATTCGTGTGATGTATTATATTATTTCAAGACTGTATTGCTTGAGGACAAGCAACGCTCAAGTGTGGGGATATTGATAAGGCTAAAAAGGAACATATATTTCATAGCAAAATCCCCCAAGAAAGACAAGATTTTAGTTGCAATTGTTCCATTTTCAAGTGATATTCGTTTATATTAAATAAGTGCGAAGACAAAAGGCGAAAACGACGAATTAAAGACACAAAGGTCCAAAAAGCTCAAATATACAAGATACAAATAAAAAGATTCAAATTATTGATGAAGAACGTCTAAAAATGACAAGAGTACAAGTTGCGGAACGCAAAGTACACGATATAAAATAGTACGAAAGGACGTCCGAAAATCCGGAACCGGGACCCGAGCTAAGAAGAAACGCCCGACGCAATGGACCAAAAATATCTATTCTACTATGCACATAAATATAATATAATATATAAATAATTATTAAAATTATTTATATTTTATATATATTTAATAAATATGTCGACGAACAAGAAGACAAAAGATATGTGAGCTGTCCAGCGTGGCCATGCGAGTCGCATGGCAAATAGGCATAAACCCATGCGAGTCGCATGGCAGTAAAAATCTGGCCAAATGCCTATAAAAAGGCAGTTTATGCACGAACTCAAACACATCTTTTTCTTTTCCTTCTCTGTAAACATATAACATAAATAAATAATTATAATTTTAATTATAATTTTAATAATTATGATTTAGTTTAGTATTGTAACAAATGATTTACGGGTTTTAAGTCAAGACTCTGCCCGTGTAATACTACGATATTAATACCCACTGTAAGTTATGTCTTTGCTTTTTAATTTAATATCTCGTAGCTAAGTTATTATTATGCTTATTTAAAACGAAGTAATCATGATGTTGGGCTAATTACTAAAATTGGGTAATTGGGCTTTGTACCATAATTAAGGTTTGGGCAAAAGACCGACACTTGTGGAAATTGGACTATTGACTATTAATAGATGGGGGGTATTGTCTAATTGAGTGACAACTCATTGGAGTCTGTCGAACCTATCTTCAAATTAATTATCCTAATAATTAATAATGATTATGGTTGTCCTATTTAGTGACGTTCATATGGAATCTATTATAATCATTTAATTAATTATTCGGGTTGGGTAATTGATTATTCAAACTGATCAAGTGGGTAAATTAATATTCATATCTAATCAAAACAGGGGTAGATCACATACAGTGATAACTGGTGTAATTGTTGACAGAAGTGATAACTGCGTCACAGTTTAAATCCTTAATTAGTTGGAATATTTGACTTCGGGTATAAGGGTAATTTGACGAGGACACTCGCACTTTATATTTATGACCGATGGACTATTATGGACAAAAACCAGATAGACGTATCAAATAAACCAGGATAAAGGACAATTAACCCATGGTAATAAATTAAAATCAACACGTCAAACATCATGATTACGGAAGTTTAAATAAGCATAATTCTTTTATTATATTTCTCATCGTATCTTTATTTACTGTCATTTTATTACTCGCAATTTTATTTACTGTCATTTTATTTATTGTCATTATTTTACGCACTTTAATTATCGTCATTTATCTTTGCGCTTAAAATATAGAATCGACAAACTTGTCATTAAACGGAAAAACCCCCCTTTTATAATAATATTACTACTTATATATATATATATATTTATATAAATATAGTTTTATAAAAATATAGTACGTAATCACTAGCTCCCTGTGGAACGAACCGGACTTACTAAAAACTACACTACTCTACGATTAGGTACACTGCCTATAGTGTTGTAGCAAGGTTTAGGTATATCCCATCCGTAAATTAATAAAACTTGTGTCATATTTTGTAGTATTTCCTAGTAAAAATAATACTATTTCGTACCCTCACGCTACATCATCAATACACATCCCATACACAGAGATAAAAATCATTCATATGCTGAACACCTGGTAACCGACATTAACAAGATGCATATTTAAGAATATCCCCATCATTCCGGGACACCCTTCGGATATGATATAAATTTCGAAGTACTAAAGCATCCGGTACTTTGGATGGGGTTTGTTAGGCCCAATAGATCTATCTTTAGGATTCGCGTCAATTAGGGTGTCTGTTCCCTAATTCTTAGATTACCAGACTTAATAAAAAGGAGCATATTCGATTTCAATAATTCAACCATAGAATGTAGTTTCACGTACTTGTGTCTATTTTGTAAATCATTTATAAAACCTGCATGTATTCTCATCCCAAAAATATTAGATTTTAAAAGTGGGACTATAACTCACTTTCACAGATTTTTTTACTTCGTCGGGAAGTAAGACTTGGCCACTGGTCGATTTACGAACCTATAACAAATATGTACATATATATCAAAGTATGTTCAAAATATATTTACGACACTTTTAATACATTTTGATGTTTTAAGTTTATTAAATCAGCTGTCCTCGTTAGTAACCTACAACTAGTTGTCCACAGTTAGATGTACAGAAATAAATCGATATATATATATATTATCTTGAATCAATCCACGACTCAGTGTATACATATCTCAGTATTGATCACAACTCAAACTATATATATTTTGGAATCAACCTCAACCCTGTATAGCTAACTCCAACATTCACATATAGAGTGTCTATGGTTGTTCTGAAATATATATAGATGTATCGACATGATAGGTCGAAATATTGTATACGTGTTTATGGTATCTCAAGATTACATAATATACAATACAAGTTGATTAAGTTATGGTTGGAATAGATTTGTTACCAATTTTCACGTAACTAAAATGAGCAGTTTTTACCAATTTTGTTTTGCTCGCCATTTCTTCGTTTCTAATCCGTTTTGAGTGATTTAAGAGGCCACAGTTTCGTATTGAACTTTACTTTATGAAACTAAACAGAAAATGTATAGGTTTATAGTCAGAAATACAAGTTACAAGTCGTTTTTGAAAGAGGTAGTCATTTCCGTCGAAAGAACGACATCTTGATGACTGTTTTGAAAAACATACTTTCACTTTGAGTTTAACCATGATTTTTGGATATGGTTTCATGTTCATAAGAAAAATCATTTTCCCAGAAGTATAGCTTTTAAATCAAAGTTTTTCATAGTTTTTAATTATCCAAACCAAAACAGCCCCCGGTTGTAACTACGACGGCGTAAATCCGGTTTTATGGTGTTTATCGTGTTTCCGGGTTTTAAATCATTAAGTTAGCATATCATATAGATATATATCATGTGTATAGTTGATTTTAAAAGTGTAGTTAGAAGGATTAACTTTATTTGCGAACAAGTTTTGAATTAACAAAACTATGTTCTAGTGATTACTAGTTTACCACTTCGAATATGATAGCTTTTTATATATGAATCAAATGATGTTATGAACATCATTACTACCTTAAGTTCCTTGGATAAACCTACTGGAAAAGAGAAAAATGGATCTAGCTTCAACGGATCCTTGGATGGCTCGAAGTTCTTGAAGCAGAATCATGACACGAAAACAAGTTCAAGTAAGATCATCACTTGAAATAAGATTGTTATAGTTATAGAAATTGAACCAAAGTTTGAATATGATTATTACCTTGTATTAGAATGATAACCTACTGTAATAAACAAAGATTTATTGAGGTTGGATGATCACCTTACAAGATTGGAAGTGAGCTAGCAAACTTGAAAGTATTCTTGATTTTATGTAACTAGAACTTGTAGAATTTATGAAGAACACTTAGAACTTGAAGTTAGAACTTGAGAGAGATCAATTAGATAAAGAAAATTGAAGAATGAAAGTGTTTGTAGGTGTTTTTGGTCGTTGGTGTATGGATTAGATATAAAGGATATGTAATTTTGTTTTCATGTAAATAAGTCATGAATGATTACTCATATTTTTGTAATTTTATGAGATATTTCATGCTAGTTGCCAAATGATGGTTCCCACATGTGTTAGGTGACTCAAATGGGCTGCTAAGAGCTGATCATTGGAGTGTATATACCAATAGTAAATACATCTAAAAACTGTGTATTGTACGAGTACGAATACGGGTGCATACGAGTAGAATTGTTGATGAAACTGAACGAGGATGTAATTGTAAGCATTTTTGTTAAGTAGAAGTATTTTGATAAGTGTCTTGAAGTCTTTCAAAAGTGTATGAATACATATTAAAACACTACATGTATATACATTTTAACTGAGTCGTTAAGTCATCGTTAGTCGTTACATGTAAGTGTTGTTTTGAGACCTTTAGGTTAACGATCTTGTTAAATGTTGTTAACCCAAAGTTTATAATATCAAATGAGATTTTAAATTATTATATTATCATGATATTATTATATATTAATATATCTTAATATGATATATACATTTAAATGTCGTTACAACGATAATCGTTACATATATGTCTCGTTTCGAAATCCTTAAGTTAGTAGTCTTGTTTTTACTTATGTAGTTCATTGTTAATACACTTAATGATATATTTAATTATCATATTATCATGTTATATATAATATAACAATGTATTAATATGCTTCATATATATTTAGTAAGACGTGGTTATAACGATAATCGTTATATGTATCGTTTCGAGTTTTATACGTCAATAGTCTCCTTTTTAAGTATATAACTTATTGTTACTATTTTTAATGAGATACTTGATGATCATTATATCATGTTAAACATATATATTTATTCATTTATGTATCATCATGTCATATACAACTTATAGCGTTCGTGAATCATTGGTCAAACTGGGTAATCAGACGTTTACAAAATTTCTGTTTCAATTAACCAAGTCTTAACAAGTTTGATTGCTTAACATGTTGGAAACATTTAATCATGTAAATATAGTTTTCATTAAAAATATAATCATAGAAAGGTTTGAAAAAGTTTGGGTCACTACAGTACCTACCCGTTAAATAAATTTCGTCCCGAAATTTTAAGCGATTGGAGGTGTTGGCTCATCTTCTGGAAATAAGTGCGGGTGCTTCTTGTTCATCTGATCTTCTCATTCCCAGGTCAACTCGGGTCCTCTACGAGCATTCCATCGAACGTTAACAATCGGTATCTTGTTTTGTTTAAGTCTCTTAACCTCACGATCCATTATTTCAACGGGTTCTTCAATGAATTGAAGTTTTTCATTGATTTGGATTTTGTCCAACGGAATAGTGAGATCTTCTTTAGCAAAACATTTTTTAAATTCGAGACGTGGAAAGTGTTATGTATAGCCGCGAGTTGTTGAGGTAACTCAAGTCGGTAAGCTACTGGTCCGACACGATCAATAATCTTGAATCGTCCAATATACCTTGGATTTAATTTCCCTCGTTTACCAAATCGAACAACACCTTTCCAAGGTGCAACCTTAAGCATGACCATCTCTCCAATTTCAAATTCTATATCTTTTCTTTTAATGTCGGCGTAGCTCTTTTGTCGACTTTGGGCGGTTTTCAACCGTTGTTGAATTTGGATGATCTTCTCAGTAGTTTCTTGTATTATCTCCGGACTCGTAATCTGTCTATCCCCCACTTCACTCCAACAAATTGGAGACCTGCACTTTCTACCATAAAGTGCTTCAAACGGATCCATCTCAATGCTTGAATGGTAGCTATTGTTGTAGGAAAATTCTACTAACGGTAGATGTCGATCCCAACTGTTTTCGAAATCAATAACACATGCTCGTAGCATGTCTTCAAGCGTTTGTATCATCCTTTCACTCTGCCCATCAGTTTGTGGATGATAGGAAGTACTCATGTCTAGACGAGTTCCTAATGCTTGCTGTAATGTCTGCCAGAATCTTGAAATAAATCTGTCATCCCTATCAGAGATAATAGAGATTGGTATTCCATGTCTGGAGACGACTTCCTTCAAATACAGTTGTGCTAACTTCTCCATCTTGTCATCTTCTCTTATTGGCAGGAAGTGTGCTGATTTGGTGAGACGATCAACTATTACCCAAATAGTATCAAAACCACTTGCAGTCCTTGGCAATTTAGTGATGAAATCCATGGTAATGTTTTCCCATTTCCATTCCGGGATTTCGGGTTGTTGAAGTAGACCTGATGGTTTCTGATGCTCCGCTTTGACCTTAGAACACGTCAAACATTCCCCTACGTATTTAGCAACATCGGCTTTCATACCTGGCCACCAAAAATGTTTCTTGAGATCCTTATACATCTTCCCCGTTCCAGGATGTATTGAGTATCTGGTTTTATGAGCTTCTCTAAGTACCATTTCTCTCATATCTCCAAATTTTGGTACCCAAATCCTTTCAGCCCTATACCGGGTTCCATCTTCCCGAATATTAAGATGCTTCTCCGATCCTTTGGGTATTTCATTCTTTAAATTTCCCTCTTTTAAAACTCCTTGTTGCGCCTCCTTTATTTGAGTAGTAAGGTTATTGTGAATCATTATATTCATAGATTTTACTCGAATGGGTTCTCTGTCCTTTCTACTCAAGGCGTCAGCTACCACATTTGCCTTCCCCGGGTGGTAACGAATCTCAAAGTCGTAATCATTCAACAATTCAATCCACCTACGCTGCCTCATGTTCAGTTGTTTCTGATTAAATATGTGTTGAAGACTTTTGTGGTCGGTATATATAATACTTTTGACCCCATATAAGTAGTGCCTCTAAGTCTTTAATGCAAAAACAACCGCACCTAATTCCAAATCATGCGTCGTATAATTTTGCTCGTGAATCTTCAATTGTCTAGACGCATAAGCAATTACCTTCGTTCGTTGCATTAATACACAACCGAGACCTTGCTTTGAGGCGTCACAATATATCACAAAATCATCATTCCCTTCAGGCAATGACAATATAGGTGCCGTAGTTAGCTTTTTCTTCAATAACTGAAATGCCTTCTCTTGTTCATCCTTCCATTCAAATTTTTTCCCTTTATGCGTTAATGCAGTCAAGGGTTTTGCTATTTTGGAGAAATCTTGGATGAATCTTCTGTAGTAACCAGCCAATCCTAAAAATTGACGTATATGCTTCGGAGTTTTTGAGGTTTTCCACTTTTCAGCGGTTTCGATCTTTGTCGGGTCCACCTGGATACCTTCTTTGTTCACTATGTGACCGAGGAGTTGAACTTCTTTCAACCAAAATGCACACTTTGAAAACTTAGCGTACAGTTTTTCTTTCCTCAATACTTCTAGCACTTTTCTCAAATGTTCTTCGTGCTCTTGATCATTCTTTGAGTAAATAAGTATGTCATCGATGAAAACAATGACAAACTTGTCAAGATATGGCCCACACACTCGGTTCATAAGGTCCATGAACACAGCTGGTGCGTTAGTCAATCCAAACGGCATAACCATAAACTCGTAATGACCATAACGCGTCCTAAAAGCAGTTTTTGGAATATCATCCTCCTTTACTCGCATTTGATGATATCCAGAATGTAAATCGATCTTCGAATAAATCGACGAGCCTTGTAGTTGATCAAATAAGTCGTCAATTCTCGGCAGTTGATAACGGTTTTTGATGGTAAGTTTGTTCAATTCTCTGTAATCAATACACAACCTAAATGTACCATCTTTCTTCTTGACAAATAAAATAGGAGCTCCCCAAGGTGATGTGCTTGGTCGAATGAAACCACGTTCTAATAGTTCTTGTAGTTGGCTTTGCAGTTCTTTCATCTCGCTGGGTGCGAGTCTGTAAGGAGCACGAGCTATTGGTGCAGCTCCTGGTACAAGATCTATTTGAAATTCAACAGATCGATGTGGAGGTAGTCCCGGTAATTCTTTCAGAAATACATCGGGAAATTCTTTTGCGACAAAAACATCATTGATGCTCTTTTCTTCAGTTTGTACTTTCTCGACATGTGCTAGAACAGCATAGCAACCTTTTCTTATTAGTTTTTGTGCCTTCAAATTACTAATAAGATGTAGCTTCGTGTTGCCCTTTTCTCCGTACACCATTAAGGGTTCTCCTTCTTCTCGTACAATGCGAATTGCATTTTTATAACATACGATCTCTGCTTTCACCTTCTTCAGCCAGTCCATGCCAACTATTACATCAAAACTCCCTAACTCTACTAGTATCAAATCAATCTTAAATATTTCGCTACCCAGTTTAATTTCTCGATTCCGGCATATATAATCTGCTAAAATTAATTTACCGTTTGCTAATTCGAGTTAAAATTTACTATCCAACGGCGTCAATGGACAACTTAATTTAGCATAAAAATCTCTACTCATATAGCTTCTGTCCGCACTCGAATCAAATAAAACGTAAGCAGATTTATTGTCAATAAGAAACGTACCTGTAACAAGCTCCGGGTCTTCTTGTGCCTCTGCCACATTAATATTGAAAACTCTTCCGCGGCCTTGTCCATTCGTGTTCTCCTGGTTCGGGAAATTTCTAATAATGTGGCCCAATTTTCCACATTTATAACAAACTACATTGGCATAACTTGCTCCGACACTACTTGCTCCACCATTACTCGTTCCGACACCATTTGTTCCTTTTGTTCTGTTAACCCCTAGTCCGTAGACCTCACACTTCGCCGCGCTATGACCATTTCTTTTACACTTGTTGCAAAATTTGGTGCAGAACCCCGAGTGATACTTTTCACACCTTTGGCATAGCTGCTTCTGATTATTGTTGTTGTTGTGGTTGTTATTGTTGTTGGGATGATTGTTGTAGTAGTAGTAGTAGTTGTTGTTGTTGTTGTTGTTGTTGTTGTTGTTGTTGTTGTTGTTGTTGTTGGGCCGTTTGTTGTAGTTGCGATTGATGTTGCGATTGTTGAGATAGTTGTTGCGATTATTGTTGTAATTGCTGTTGTTGTTGTATTGGTGATTCTTATCACCGTTTTTCTCCCACTTTCTTTTGACTTGCTTCACATTGGCCTCTTCAGCCGCCTGTTCTTTAATTCTTTCCTCAATCTGGTTCACTAGTTTGTGAGCCATTCTACATGCCTGTTGTATGGAGGCGGGCTCGTGTGAATTTATATCTTCTTGGATTCTTTCCGGTAATCCTTTCACAAACGCGTCGATCTTCTCTTCCTCATCTTCGAACGCTCCCGGACACAATAGGCACAATTCTGTGAATCGTCTTTCATACGTGGTAATATCAAATCCTTTGGTTCGTAACCCTCTAAGTTCTGTCTTGAGCTTATTAACCTCGGTTCTGGGACGGTACTTCTCGTTCATCAAGTGCTTGAATGCTGACCACGGTAGTGCGTAAGCATCAGCTTGTCCCACTTGCTCTAGATAGGTATTCCACCATGTTAACGCAGTACCTGTGAAGGTATGCGTAGCGTACTTCACTTTGTCCTCTTAAGTACACTTACTTATGGCAAACACCGATTCGACCTTCTCGGTCCACCGTTTCAATCCAATCGGTCCTTCGGTTCCATCAAATTCCAAAGGTTTGCAGGCAGTGAATTCTTTGTAGGTGCATCCTACACGATTTCATGTACTGCTAGATCCAAGGTTATTGTTGGTATGTAGCGCAGCCTGTACTGTGGCTATGTTTGAAGCAAGAAAGGCACGAAATTCCTCTTCGCTCATATTCAAGGTGTGTCAAGTAGTTGGTGCCATTTCCTTCAAAATAGTCAAATGAAACAAGTTAATCATACAGAATATTAAGAGTAGTCAATAGTATCTCGTAGCATAATATGAACTCATTTATAAAAGCTTTTTCTTCATATTAGCGTTTTTATAAGTTTAAATTCGAGTAGTACCTACCCGTTAAGTTCATACTTAGTAGCTAATATACAATTCAACTACTACAATTCTATATGAAAAACTGATTATAATAATATTTCGCGTTCAAACTTTTACACAATATTTTACAAACTTACAATACCGCTTATTTTACATATAGCATGAAATATAGCACACAATAAATTTGATACAAGATGGTTGTGAAGATAATTCTAGCTAGTACACAAGTCGTTTAGCAAAGGCAATAAAGACACGTAATTCATACGTCCAGAAACAAGTCATGCATTCTGGTTTTACTAGGACTACTTCCCATCCTTGGTCTTGTGGAACATAACCGTTATGGCCATCGATAAGACAGCGTGTTGTAACATCGTCAAAGGGACGAGGGTAACGTAATGTCCAACAGTCCTGTAACAATCTAAAAACCTCATTCCTTACCCCAATTACCGACTCCGTCACTTGTGGGAACGTTTTGTTTAATAGTTGTAGCCCGATGTTCTTGTTCTCACTTTGGTGAGAAGCGAACATTACTAACCCGTAAGCATAACATGCTTCTTTATGTTGCATATTAGCCGCTTTTTCTAAATCACGAAGTCCTATATTCGGATATATTGAGTCAAAATAATTTCTTAACCCGTTGCGTAAAATAGCATTTGGGTTCCCCGCAATATATGCATCAAAGTAAACACATCGTAACTTATGGATTTCCCAATGTGATATCCCCCATCTTTTGAACGAAAGCCTTTTATAAATCAAGGCATTCTTGGAACGTTCTTCGAATGTCTTACAAACTGATCTCGCCTTAAATAGTTGTGCCGAGGAATTCTGACCGACTCTAGACAAGATTTCATCAATCATGTCTCCGGGTAGGTCTCTTAAAATATTGGGTTGTCTATCCATTTTGTGTTTTTATACTGTAAAATAGACAAGAGTTAGATTCATAAAAAAAAATTACTTATTAATACAAGCAATTTTTACATATATCATAAAGCATAAGCACACTATATTACATATATTACACCACACGAATACAACTATCTTATTCCGACTCGCTCGTTTCTTCTTCTTCGGTTTTAGTTCGTTTTGCCAAGTTTCTAGGGATATATGATGTTCCCCTAATACGAGCCGTCGTTTTCCACATTGGTTTAGAAAAACCTGGTGGTTTAGAGGTTCCCGGGTTATTGTCACAACTTAAGAAATACGGGTGTTGACGATACATATAAAGTTCATCGGGTTTGGAATCAAATTTCTCTATTTTTATGCCCTTTCTCTTATTGTTCTCTTTTGCCTTATTAAATTGTGTTGGGGTAATTTCTATAACATCATCGGAATCCTTGTCGGGATCCGATTCATCGGAGAATTGGTAATCCTCCCAATACTTGGCTTCCTTGACGGAAACACCATTGACCATCATTAACTTTGGTTGGTTGGTTAAGGATTTTCTTCTACTTAACCGTTTTATTATTTTCCCCACTGGTTCTATTTCTTCTTCCGGTTCCGATTCTTCTTCTGGTTCCGACTCTTCTTCCAGTTCCTCTTCGGGAACTTATGAATCAGTCCACGAATCATTCCAATTTACATTTGACTCTTCATTATTATTAGGTGAGTCAATGGGACTTGTTATAGAGGTAGACATCTATCACATAATATCAAACACGTTAAGATATTAATATATCACATAATATTCACATGTTAAAAATATATAGTTTCCAACAAAATTTGTTAAGCAATCATTTTTCAAGTAAACACGGTCGAAGTCCAGACTCACTAATGCATCCTAACAAACTCGATAAGACACACTAATGCAAAATTTTGTTTCTCTAAGACCAACGCTCTGATACCAACTGAAATGTCCCGTTCTTATTGATTAAAAACGTTCCATATTAATTGATTTCGTTGCGAGGTTTTGACCTCTATATGAGACGTTTTTCAAAGACTGCATTCATTTTAAAACAAACCATAACCTTTATTTCATCAATAAAGGTTTAAAAAGCTTTACATAGATTATCAAATAATGATAATCTAAAATATCCTGTTTACACGCGACCATTACATAATGGTTTACAATACAAATATGTTACAACGAAATAAGTTTCTTGAATGCAGTTTTTACACAATATCATACAAGCATGGACTCCAAATCTCGTCCTTATTTAAGTATGCGACAGCGGAAGCTCTTAATAATCACCTGAGAATAAACATGCTTAAAACGTCAACAAAAATATTGGTGAGTTATAGGTTTAACCTATATATTATCAAATCATAATAATAGACCACAAGATTTCATATTTCAATACACATCCCATACATAGAGGTAAAAATCATTCATATGGTGAACACCTGGTAACCGACATTAACAAGATGCATATTTAAGAATATCCCCATCATTCCGGGACACCCTTCGGATATGATATAAATTTCGAAGTACTAAAGCATCCGGCACTTTGGATGGGGTTTGTTAGGTCCAATAGATCTATCTTTAGGATTCGCGTCAATATGGGTGTCTGTTTCCTAATTCTTAGATTACCAGACTTAATAAAAAGGGGTATATTCGATTTCAATAATTCAACCATAGAATGTAGTTTCACGTACTTGTGTCTATTTTGTAAATCATTTATAAAACCTGCATGTATTCTCATCCCAAAAATATTAGATTTTAAAAGTGGGACTATAACTCACTTTCACAGATTTTTTTACTTCGTCGGGAAGTAAGACTTGGCCACTGGTCGATTCACGAACCTATAACAAATATGTACATATATATCAAAGTATGTTCAAAATATATTTACAACACTTTTAATACATTTTGATGTTTTAAGTTTATTAAGTCAACTGTCCTCGTTAGTAACCTACAACTAGTTGTCCACAGTTAGATGTACAGAAATAAATCGATATATATATTATCTTGAATCAATCCACGACCCAGTGTATACATATCTCAGTATTGATCACAACTCAAACTATATATATTTTGGAATCAACCTCAACCCTGTATAGCTAACTCCAACATTCACATATAGAGTGTCTATGGTTGTTCCGAAATATATATAGATGTGTCGACATGATAGTTCGAAACATTGTATACGTGTCTATGGTATCTCAAGATTACATAATATACAATACAAGTTGATTAAGTTATGGTTGGAATAGATTTGTTACCAATTTTCACGTAGCTAAAATGAGTAGTTTTTACCAATTTTGTTTTGCTCGCCATTTCTTCGTTTCTAATCCATTTTGAGTGATTTAAGCGGCCACGGTTTCGTATTGAACTTTACTTTATGAAACTAAACAGAAAAGGTATAGGTTTATAGTCGGAAATACAAGTTACAAGTCGTTTTTGAAAGAGGTAGTCATTTCCGTCGAAAGAACGACATCTTGATGACTGTTTTGAAAAACATACTTTCACTTTGAGTTTAACCATGATTTTTGGATATGGTTTCATGTTCATAAGAAAAATCATTTTCCCAGAAGTATAGCTTTTAAATCAAAATTTTCATAGTTTTTAATTATCCAAACCAAAACAGCCCCCAGTTGTAACTACGACGGCGTAAATCCGGTTTTATGGTGTTTATCGTGTTTCCGGGTTTTAAATCATTAAGTTAGCTTATCATATAGATATAGATCATGTGTATAGTTAATTTTAAAAGTGTAGTTAGAAGGATTAACTTTATTTGCTAACAAGTTTAGAATTAACTAAACTATGTTCTAGTGATTACTAGTTTACCACTTCGAATATGATAGGTTTTTATGTATGAATCAAATAATGTTATGACCATCATTACTACCTTAAGTTCCTTGGATAAACCTACTGGAAAAGAGAAAAATGGATCTAGCTTCAACGGATCCTTGGATGGCTCGAAGTTCTTGAAGCAGAATCATGACACGAAAACAAGTTCAAGTAAGATCATCACTTGAAATAAGATTGTTATAGTTATAGAAATTGAACCAAAGTTTGAATATGATTATTACCTTGTATTAGAATGATAACCTACTGTAATAAACAAAGATTTATTGAGGTTGGATGATCACCTTACAAGATTGGAAGTGAGCTAGCAAACTTGAAAGTATTCTTGATTTTATGTAACTAGAACTTGTAGAATTTATGAAGAACACTTAGAACTTGAAGTTAGAACTTGAGAGAGATCAATTAGATAAAGAAAATTGAAGAATGAAAGTGTTTGTAGGTGTTTTTGGTCGTTGGTGTATGGATTAGATATAAAGGATATGTAATTTTGTTTTCATGTAAATAAGTCATGAATGATTACTCATATTTTTGTAATTTTATGAGATATTTCATGCTAGTTGCCAAATGATGGTTCCCACATGTGTTAGGTGACTCAAATGGGCTGCTAAGAGCTGATCATTGGAGTGTATATACCAATAGTAAATACATCTAAAAACTGTGTATTGTACGAGTACGAATACGGGTACATACGAGTAGAATTGTTGATGAAACTGAACGAGGATGTAATTGTAAGCATTTTTGTTAAGTAGAAGTATTTTGATAAGTGTCTTGAAGTCTTTCAAAAGTGTATGAATACATATTAAAACACTACATGTATATACATTTTAACTGAGTCGTTAAGTCATCGTTAGTCGTTACATGTAAGTGTTGTTTTGAGACCTTTAGGTTAACGATCTTGTTAAATGTTGTTAACCCAAAGTTTATAATATCAAATGAGATTTTAAATTATTATATTATCATGATATTATTATATATTAATATATCTTAATATGATATATACATTTAAATGTCGTTACAACGATAATCGTTACATATATGTCTCGTTTCGAAATCCTTAAGTTAGTAGTCTTGTTTTTACTTATGTAGTTCATTGTTAATACACTTAATGATATATTTAATTATCATATTATCATGTTATATATAATATAACAATGTATTAATATGCTTCATATATATTTAGTAAGACGTGGTTATAACGATAATCGTTATATGTATCGTTTCGAGTTTTATACGTCAATAGTCTCCTTTTTAAGTATATAACTTATTGTTACTATTTTTAATGAGATACTTGATGATCATTATATCATGTTAAACATATATATTTATTCATTTATGTATCATCATGTCATATACAACTTATAGCGTTCGTGAATCATTGGTCAAACTGGGTAATCAGACGTTTACAAAATTTCCGTTTCAATTAACCAAGTCTTAACAAGTTTGATTGCTTAACATGTTGGAAACATTTAATCATGTAAATATAGTTTTCATTAAACATATAATCATAGAAAGGTTCGGAAAAGTTTGGGTCACTACATCATGTACTCACCTACATCTTGTAACAATAATTGCCATACCAACTACCGGGAATTAGCAATCAGTATTTCGAATTTCGCAGCAATTCTACGCCAACAGTTATATATATACATATAATGTCTATCTTATAGACTTACATACTTCGAATGTGAAGTTTCTGAAAAACACCCCAAACTGCGAAACTAGTTCTCCGAATTTTGGAAAAATGCTAATGAAGCAGCAAAAACTGTAAACGACCTTAACCGCCAAAAGTTTGATGATAAAGAATAGTGTGTTGGCAAAGCTCAGAAAAAGAGAAGGTTTGGAACTGGAAAACGGATTGAGCAAAGTATGAAGGAGGCTGTGGATAAATCACAAAGACTAAACCTGCCTTCAAAGAATCCAAATGATTCAGTATTTGCTGAAGCCATTAACGAATACCTTGCTTTCGAATCTAAACCCTTGCGGACAATATTCTTCATCATCCTCTGATATTAGAAATTCTAAGATATCATCGTATCTTTCATTATAAATATCCTCCATATTTCTGGAAATAATTCCATAATCATTCTTATTGGAAATCAATTTTCTCCTTATGATATCTGTGTTACATCATAAAAGAAACTATTTTAGTTTCTAAATTCTGAAACCTTCGAGTTTAAAATATGAATATTTTTGAAGTGGTGTTGGGAGCTGAAGCATGATTTAGTATAATATAATGACACTTGATCAACTTGATTATATTACAGTAAGTCATGTTGAGTTTCTAAATGGAACGTGATGATTCACAGATCATAACGTCATCATGTGCTATGTCATACGACTCTTGTATTCTAGTTAATCTCTAAAATATCAAGAAAATATTTCTTGATGAATCTGCCTTTTCCAGGGTATTCTGGTAATTTAACAAATCAAGATCGTGCCATTACCATTTTCTTCTTAGAACATTAACAATGTTCATTCCAAAATTCATATCTGCGAATTCTGGACCATTACAAGCAATGCTTAGTCACAAGAAGAAGAAACGAAGGGACAAAACTCCAAAATAGAAATTGGGGTATAAATTGCAGCAAATAAAAGAAAGCATTAACTGGGGATGACAATAATTATAGAAGACAGAAGCAGAAACTTTGAAATATAAGGGAGAATATAAATCCCGATAACAACACATAAATTACAAACCGTGTATATCAATGTTTATCGCAACATAAAGACACGGGAGAATTAAAAGCAAGTAGAAGTAAGCAGATTCCTCCAGTGGTAGATGAAAAAGAAGAATGACAAATATGAAAGTTAGGAGTATATCAAGAATCAGAACTGGATGAAGCATTTTTCACAATCTTTTGAAAATAGGAAATGAGGAAGAAGATGTAAGAGTGATGAAAATAATGAAACGGAAGAGGTCAATTTATAGCGAAATATTAAACATAGCAATCAAGGCAAATTACGCATTTAATCAAAAGAAATCTTAATTTCCTTAAATTCTGAAGAATCAATTCTTATTTAGATTATGAAGATTTTCTATTCCTTAAATTACGGAAATCAATCGTTAATACGTCAAGAGTTAAGACAAATCTCTATTCTTCATTTCACTCTTTTACAATAACTTCTCTCATACACTTCGAATAATCGGATTGTTTTATCCATATTATTCAACGGTGATAAAACTCTATTTATCAACACATATACGGCATGAAAACATTTTTATTGTTAGTCATGACGACATCACTCAAATTTCGGGACGAAATTTCTTTAACGGGTAGGTACTGTGATGACCCGAAAATTTCTAACCAAATTTAAACTTAATCTTTGTATGATTAATATTTCTGACCCAATAAGCAAAGTCTGTAAAACTGAATCTCAAAATTTTTGAACTACTTTCATATATTCAAATACCTTTCAGTTGTTCTCGACGATTCGCGAACAATTATATGTATATAGATACACATATATATACTATAACTTGAAAACGTAACAATGTATTAATTGTTTGATACCGTACATTAAACTTATTAGTTTAAATATTTATTTGAATATATATGATAAGTTGGAATATTAATTTTATGAATAACTTGCGACGTATATTTAAAACGTGTTTATGAATGTTGAAAATATATAATAACTTGGTCATAAAACAATTTGTTATTATATATATATATTAACAAATAGCGAGACAATGATTTATAGAAGTAAATGACCAAAACACTCGAAAGTTTAAGATACACTTTGAATGATATAGTTTATTGATAATTTAAGACTATATTTTGACAAAGGTACGAGTCACAAAACGTAAATTGCAAGTTTTCTAAGCGTATGAAAATGCGTTCGAGAAACCGGAACCGGGACATAAGTCGAGTGACATCGTACGAGTCATCGGAACGAAAATTACAAGTTAACTATGCACATGAATTTAATATAATATATAATTAATTATTTAAATTATATATATTATATATATTATATTTAAATATGTCGACGAACTAGCAAACAAAAACATTTTGAGCTGGATCAGGCGGCCATGCGATCGCATGGAAAATACACTAAAAACTCATGCGATCGCACGGGCATCAGATTCCAAAAAGTTGCCTATAAAAGGCCAGTTTCTGCTCGAGTTTTTTTTACACATATACTACTCCCTCTGTAATATTTTTATTATTATTATTATTATTATTATTATTATTATTATTATTATTATTATTATTATTATTATTATTATTATTATTATTAAGATTAATATTATTGTTAATCTTATTATTATTAGTAGTATTTGTATTATTATTAGTATTATACATAAAATACTACGACGAGGTCTTGAGCGTGTCACTTTCAAAATGGGTTTTCAAGCGGGATAGAGCTAAGAAAATTATGGGTAATGTTCGGAGGTATATTTATGAATCAAACCTAGTGTTTATCATCTCCGTTACGTCTACGTACTTTCCTACAATATTGAATCTCAATATTGATACGTAAGCACTCATATTTTATCTTTTATATACTAATTGTGTATCCATGTCTAGTGCTCGAGTATATATATTTATACATATGTGTATGCTAAATTTCGTCGTTAAATAGTTTATAATAGATCACGAATTAAATACATATATTACTGGTAAAAGGTATATGATATACATGTTTTTGGAAAGCTGGAGAAAAATCAATAACTTTTCATTTAGATATCGAATAGTTTCGATGAACGGATTAAAAGATATGATCAACTGAATTATAATTGACGTTAATTGGAATTGCTTTTGAATCTGCAATTAATATTTAAACAACTTGTTTGTAAGATTGATAAATTAGATTTTTGAATATTACCAACCGAGTAAATGAATCCTTATATAAGGTACGTCTCGTTTTGTTGAACTATTGTCAAAATTGACTTTTTGAAACGACTTTGGATAACTTTTATATGTCGATCTCGAGCATTAGGATTGTGATACACTATGACCTGACCTAGCTTGATAAACATTTATTGACCAACATATGTTCTCTAGGTTGAGATCTACGATTATTTGGTAATCCGAGTTTCGGTCACATTTTGGTGAACGACTTTATATGCTGCTAAAGTGAGTTTCATTTGCTCCCCTTTTAATTGCTTTTGCAATCTATATTTTTGGGCTGAGAATACATGCAATTTATTTTAAAAACAATGGACACAAGTACATACTAAATTCTATACTGAGTTTGAACCGCAAATCCCTTAGCTTTGGTAACTAGTAACTGCCGGTTATAAGAACTGGTGGGCGCGAGTAGTAGTATATGGATCCATAGGGCTTGATATCCCCGTCTGAGCTAGAGCGCTAGCCTTTTAACGGACGTATGCTATTTGAGAAGCGTACACGTTGGTTTGCGTGTACTATTAAGATGATTATACAAAGGGTACAAATTATATATACGTTAAGTTTAGTTACCAGGGTGCTCAATCTTGTAGAATATTTTGATAAACGTTTCTGGATGAAACAACTGAAATCTTGTGATCCACCTTTATACACAGATTATGCGAAACATTAAAACTATGAACTCACCAACCTTTGTGTTGACACTTGTTAGCATGTTTATTCTCAGGTTCCCTAGAAGTCTTCCGCTGTTTGCTTATATGTTAGACAAGCTTTGTGCATGGAGTCATACATGCTTTATTCAAGAAAACGTTGCATTCACAAAACCATCATCATGTATCTATTTTGACTGCATTGTCAACGGAAGTATTATTGTAAACTATTATTTACGGTGATTGTCTATATGTAGAAATCATCAGATGTCGAAAACCTTGGATTTAAATATTCATTATGGTATACCTTTTCCAAAGAATGCAATGTTTATAAAACATATCATATAGAGGTCAAATACCTTGCAATGAAATCGATGAATGACATATTCGTCCATATAGATTTGGAGCGATCGTTACATTGACATTTTTTAATTTGTTTCTAAAATTACAATCTTTTCGCCTATATTGAGAGACCGGGAGTAACCATGCATCACGGATTACTTGTTCAACATCATCTTCGTTTAACCACGCATCAAAAATCTTGAAGGGTTTCGGCCCAAAGTTTCTCTCATCATCCTTCAACATAATAGGACAATGGTCTGAGTTTTGTCTAACCATAGCCACAGCCGTGAGATCACGGCACATAAAGTGAAATTTTTCATTAACCAAGAAGCGATCTAACTTACTAAATTTGACGCCATCATCGCTTACCCTAGTGAAGTTTCGACCACCCAACGGTATATCAATAAAACTATTACGTTCTATAAAATCATTAAACCTTCTAGCTCTATACTCAATGAATTCGTAATTGAACCTGTCCTCTTTACATCTTACCTCATTGAAATCCCCACAAAGAACAAAAGCTTCATCACTGCCATTTAAACAATTCGAAAGAGCATTCCATAAGCTAGCTTTATTTTGATCATCATGGGGCCCATAGATGTTGAGAACATTGATGGTTTTTGAATTGTCTTTCCACACCCCACTAATACCTATAACACAATCAAGCCTTGTAACACTAATAGCATCAAAGTAGTTCTTGTCCCAAATCAATAATTGACCTCCCGAATTCCCAATGTTTTCTCTTTGAATAAAATCACACTCAGAAGACCCCCAAATAGATTGCACCCATATGTCATCCACCAAATTTAACCTAGTTTCCTGTAACACTAAGAATCTAGGTTGTTCCTTTGCAATAAATTTCCTAACCCATCCTGATTTATCGTGTTTAGTCCCGATACAAAACCCTCTAATATTGAAAGAAATTATCTTCATGTTTAACAGAAAATCCGATAGGATAACAAAGAGACTTACTGGGAGGTGTTCTTCTCCTTCCATTTTAACCCTAACTTGGTGCCATACTCCCTGATACCCATCAACTGTGACGAACCATTGGAGGTGGAAGATGACTCGTCCACCCTATCAACTGGAGGATCAGAAGTCTTGTTGACAGAATCAATTGAATTGGAATGGTTGTTTGCACATGAGGAGCATCTGGAACGTAAAAGATCATTCTGTTTATTGGATCTTGCAGATTCTTTGACCTTTAACACTCTGGATGATGACTTCCAACGTCTCAGATATAGCCAGCAGCATGTACGATTATTGGGTTTGGATTTGGTTGAATCGTTGTTTGTTTTCTTAGGTTTCTTCGCCTTTCGTTTATCCTGTGACTGCGAATTGGATTTGGATTTTGAAACAGGTTTGGTCTTAGGGTGATAGGAGTGATTGTTGGGCCTGGAAAATTCGTCTAAGCCGTACTCAGATTGAACATGAATTGGGCATGTAATGTTATTTGGTTGGGCTGGATTCATAGAGCTACAATCAGCCTGGGTATCATCTGGCCCATCACAAGCTAGCTTTTCCATGTTCTTGTTGCTACCTGGACAATTGGGCCCAATACAGACATGACTGGAATTTAATACAACAGGACTTTTCACATAGGTTGCCTCCCCATCATTATTAAGTTTAGGCGTGGAGCCTGGAGACGTGTGAACATTAATGTTACTAGGGTTATTGGAAACACAACAGCCGTTATTCACCTCTGCACCCTCATCATCGAATTTTTCTTGGAAAAGATAACGGGTACCATAACACCCTGACTCTCCATCTTCTGAATCTGTTACCGGAATACGTCTGTCACCGGAGACATTATTACTTGCCGGAATATTTTCTCCTTCATCTTCTGCACCTGCACTCATTTGGTTATCTTCATCGACAATCTTATGGGTCTCTTCAATAAAGGAATCATTATCAGTTTCAAATGACCCAAAACTATCGTTATCATCATCAGAATTGTCAAAAGTGTCACCTATGAAATCGTCATCATCACTAGCTTCAGGATTAGGCGAAACAGGCGGTGGGTCAGTATCTTCATCACATACCTGGACCACATCCATGGCAAAAACCCTACTACGATCTTCAGCTACATGGGATTGAATAATACTATTACCATGTATTAAGCTAACATTACCTTCAATATGTGACATATCACGAGATAATATAAGGACACTACCATGGCTAAGATTTTGATGATCTTTGTGACGATCGCTCCAAATCCATATGGACGAACACGTCATTCATTGATTTCATTGCGAGGTATTTGACCTCTATATGATACGTTTTGTAAACATTGCATTCTTTTGAAAAGGCATACCATAAATGAATATTTAATTCCAAGGTTTTCGACATCTGATGATTTCTACATATAGACAATCACCGTAAAATAATAGTTTACAATAATAATACTTCCGTTGACAATGCAGTCAAAATAGATACATGATGATGGTTTTGTGAATGCAACGTTTTCTTGAATAAAGCATGCAAGACTCCATGCACATAGCTTGTATATCATGTAAGCAAACAGCGGAAGACTTCTAGGGAACCTGAGGATAAACATGCTAACAAGTGTCAACACAAAGGTTGGTGAGTTCATAGTTTTAATGTTTCGTATAATCTGTATATAAAAGTGGATCACAAGATTTCAGTTGTTTCATCCAGAAACGTTTATCAATAGATTATATAAAAGTGGATCACAAGATTTCAGTTGTTTCATCCAGAAACGTTTATCAAAATATTCTACGAAATTGAGCACCCTGGTAACTAAACTTTAACGTATATATAATTTGTACCCTTTGTATAATCATCTTAATAATACACGCAAACCAACGTGTACGCTTCTCAAATAGCATACGTCCGTTAAAAGGCTAGTGCTCTAGCTCGGACGGGGATATCAAGCCCTATGGATCCATATACTACTACTCGCGCCCACCAGTTCTTATAACTGGCAGTTACTAGTTACCAAAGCTAAGGGATTTTCGGTTTAAACTCAGTGTAGAATTTAGTATGTACTTGTATCCATTGCGTTTAAAATAAAGTGCATGTATTCTCAGCCCAAAAATATAGATTGCAAAAGCAATTAAAAAGGGAGCAATGAAACTCACGCATATAAATATTGTATATCGGTTAATAAAGCATTTGCATGTATTCTCAGCCCAAAAATGTAGAGAGTAAAAGGGATCTTATGAAACTCACACAAAATCAGTTTTAGTATTTGTATCCATTTAGTAAAACAGTTTATAAAACTGCGCATGTATTCTCAGCCCAAAAATATATATTGCAAAAGCAATTAAAATGGGAGCAAATGAAACTCACCCCAAAAATATAGATTACAAAAGCAATTAAAAAGGGAGCAATAAACTCACGCATATAAATCTAGTATTTTTAGTATTTATAAACAGTCGCATGTATTCTCAGCCCAAAAATATATTGAGTAAAAGGGATCATATGAAACTCACACAAAATCAGTTTTAGTATTTGTATCCATTTAGTAAAACAGTTTATAAAACTGCGCATGTATTCTCAGCCCAAAAATATGTATAAAAAGGGATTAATGAAACTCACGCATATAAATATTGTAAATCAGTTAATAAAGCATTTGCATGTATTCTCAGCCCAAAAATGTAGAGAGTAAAAGGGATCATATGAAACTCACTGTTTTATATTGATATACAATATTGCAGGAAAGCACGTAGACGCATTGGATATAATAAGCACGAGGTTTGATTCACAAAAATACCCCCGAATATTACCCATAACCTCCTTGGCAATAACCCATATTTTCCTTAGCTCTAGCTTTCTCGGAAACTCGTTTTGAAAAATTACTTGGACAGCACTCCGTCGTAATATTTTATGTACATTATTATTTTTGTATCGCAAAAATAATAACACTAATAATAAAAATAATAAGATTAATAATAATCTTATTATTAATAATAATAATAATAATAATAATAATAATAATAATAATAATAATAATAAAATAAATAAATACGGAGTAAAAATAATATATGTGTGTGTGTGATTTATCTGGCCAAAACTCGAGAATTTATAGCACTTGGCCTGAAATCTGGAGTCATGCGACTCGCATGGAAATGGCCTTCTGGCCATGCGACTCGCATGAGGACCAGGGACAGCTCACATTGTTTTTGTCCTAACATTTGTCGACATAATAAAATATAAATATAATATATATAATTTAAATTAATTAATTATATATTATATTAAATTCACGTGCATAGTTGACTTGTAATTTTTGTTCCGATAAGTCGTACGTTGTCACTCGACTTATGTCCCGGTTCCGGTTTTTCGAACGCCCTTTCGTACGCTGAGAAAACTTGTACTTTACGTTTCGTGAATCGTACCTTTGTCAAAATATAGTCTTAAATCATCCATAAAATATACCACTGTAGCAAAGTTACTGTAGCAAAGTCAATTTTTACTGTAGCAATTCACTGTAGCAAAGTCAATTTCACTTTAGCAAATAGTGATTTTCGAAAACACTGTAGCATTTTGAGTAATGTGGCAATTTGAAAACACTGTAACAAATTAGTGTTTAACTGGTTCATCTTAAACGCTTTAGTTAACTTATCTAAATATCAATTGAATCAATAAACGAATGTTACTATCGTTTATTATATATATGTATATATCTTTTTAATATACATAAATCAGTTTTTAAATACACATTGGAAGTTATTTATAAATAAATTTTAATAATAAATATTTCAACTTATCATATACATTCAAATAGATATTTAAACCAATAAGTTTAATGTACGGTATCAAACAATTAATACATTGTTACCTTTTCATGTTATAGTATATATGTATCTATTTACATATAATTGTTCGCGAATCGTCGAAACAACCGAAGGGTATTTAAATATATAAAAGTAATTCAAAAATTTTGAGATTCAGTTTTACAGACTTTGCTTATCGTGTCGGAAATGTTAATCATACAAAGATTAAGTTTAAATTTAGTCGAAATTTTCGGGTCATCACAATCTTGATCTATTTTGCAGTTATCCAACTCAAGGACCTTACCTCACACATTAGCAACACTAGAGAACACCGGTTCGTTCCAGCAAGTTACCGGTACCCCCGAAATATTTAACCAAACAAGTCGATTGGAGGTGGTGTGGTACTTCCCTAAGAATTGTAATTTGTTGCACCATTTGTGAATTGCATGGTCCTTATTGTTCAAGATGTTCGATGCCTCCACAGTAGAATAAAAAACCCATAGAACTTCCAACCCACCTAGGTACTTTAATTCACAATTAACCAACCCTTCTGCTCTACTCAAATCCCGAATTATGGGAATGGTATTCCAATCTTTTAGAAAGCCCAGAAGTGATCTTTTATTGAAGTGAGTAACACAATCAGAATCATGAATAAAAATCTTCTTTCCTTGCGTGTTTTGATGGTTTGGATGATGTCTTCCCAACTTTATTATTGAGGAAATCTCTAAGGTCCGATTTCGCCAACTTCTCCCTGAGATCAGTATGTTCAGTACCCCCATTGACACCCGATTTGTTTCCAGCAACTGCACTATAGCATCGATCATCTCTGTATGCGTTACCATGATTACCATGGTTCCAGGAAGGAAACCTAGAGTGATACTTTGAGTTCTTCATGAATTGTTCCCTGTTATTTTTTGAATCGTCTCTTCTGTCATGAGCCTGGAAAACACGAATAGGTTGTTCACCAAACTTGATCTTTGCCAGCGACGCCAAGAGTGCAGTAGCATCATTGACATTTCCATAACGGACAAAAGCAAAACGCTCGCCTCCTTTTAATCGTTTACTTGCCATGTACACATCCCTAATATCCCCAAATGGTTTGAAGGACCTCCATAAATCACTTACGCTCCAATCTTCCGGGAAGTTGAAGAACATGAATGATGTCAAGTGGATTCCAAATAAACTTTCTAAACGATCTTTTAGTTTACTGTTGTATCGATCCCGCTCTACCTTCGTGTCTGCCTGAAAATTTTGTTTCTCACTCCTCTCTTTCTCTCTCCACACTCTCTCTCTCACACTCCCCATTTTTGAAGATCTGGTGGATTCTTTAGTTATATTTAATTCTAAATGGTCTTTGAATTTTGTAATCGTCGATTAAATTAATGAATAGTCCAGATCTGTTCTCATCATTTATATAAATGAAAACATTCTCACTTGATTACATTTCTAATAATAAATAACTCATAAGTAAATTTTATTTATTTATTTATTTTATTTTATTTTGTTAAGCAATGCCTCAAAGTAATGTTAGTGAAGATTAAACTCATAAGTAATTTCTAAATTGAAAATTGATATATTTATATTTATATTGCAGATTCATTTTAGATATTAGGTTTGATCTTTTAGTTAAGCAATGTTAGTTGTTAATTTCTTATAAACATAATTATATAAGAATGAAATATTCTAATTAACCTATTTTAAATATTAATTAACTGTTAGACGGATTAGGTTAGGCCCGAGACCCATTGTGGGCTTGGGTCCATTAGGGTTTATAGATTTATTAGGGTTTCATTATCTATTATAAATATTGTATTAGTATTCAATAATAATCATGGGTTCCATTGTTTAACATGGTATCCGAGCCAGTGTTCTAACTATGTGACCCACTTCTAATAGATAATGAAACCCTAATAAACCTATAAACCCTAATGGACCCAAACCCACAATGAGTCTCGGGCTAACCTAATCCGTCTTACATTAACGTGCTCTATTAATCTTTGACATAATCATTAACCTTAAGATACATACGATATATTAATTGGTTTACATTTAACGATTTCTAAAGTTATGTTGATAGTCTGGTAGCTTATACTTAATTTACTTATAACCTTTCTATAATTGTTTAAATGATGTTTTTGGCTTTTTGCGTATCTTTCGGAATAACCTGTGTATACATGAGTGTAAAAGCTAATTAATAAGATACAAAGTATTATTCTATCATGAATTATTCAGAAAATTAAAAATGTTGGGACTGAGCTAGATTTGGCTTGGCCTGTGAGGCTGTGATAGTGTTACGATTTATAATGAGTCACTATGGCATAAATCGATTATGTAGACGAGCCGTCTAACTTGACTAAATTCTAAACCCATAATAAATGTTTATTTTTTGTTTTATAAGGGCATTTTTACGAGGCTCGCCCAGGGCATTTGAAACCGTTGGACCAGCCCTGTGCGTAAGTCACAAGTTCGATTTAGGCGATGTGTATATTTAGGCGATCTATATGTTTGGAAAGCGATATTGCATTTTTTGCATCTGAAAAAATCATACTCCGTATTACCTTTATTAGTAATTTAGATGTTAGCCTTTCGGGTAATTTAGAATCATCAATTGAAAAGTTACATAAAAGAACTGGTAACCTCATTTTGTATAGATTAACTCGTAGTCCGTAGGATGTAAAACATAGATATAACAACTATTTCCATTAATGAAAAGCCCATCCAACAAGACAATAATTTAGCATGTAAGAGTCCACAAAAAACGAAAACATTAACAAAATATTGGCAAAGGCAGAACAAAGAAACAAGGTGTAGCTTGAATGGTATATGGCAGGGTGAAGCTAGAAATTTATTATTAACTGAATTTTTTTTTACCATTAGACCACTCCCTATGGAGTGTCATAGGGAGCGTCTTGCATTTAAAATGTCCGCCATGATATTCGCACCATAGTCACAACCTGGTGATAGCTTCGGAGCGTCCATTAAAATTCCCGTCGCCATGTCACTGACGGGGACACTGCTCTCATTTCGGGAATGCGTTTATTGTGTGTTTGTGTCTATAATTATGGGTCTAGTGCGGGTTTGTATGTTTCTTTTGATAGATAGTGTTTAATTATGAGTTATTTATAGGTTAATGATAGAGGGTTATGTTAATGTGACGATTAAAAGGTTCAGTTATGTTAGTTATGATGAAAAGTAATTTTATTAATCTTGGTATTAAATATTATTTCAATAATATTTTAAAAGGTGTTTTGATTAATGTAATATCACTTCGAATAACCAATTGTAGTATATGCTGGAGAGTTGCTGTACTCACATGTTCTTGAAGTTGAAATGATCACTTATACATGTAAGTTGTATTACGTTAATTAATTTTCAGTTTCGGAGAGCAAATGCATGCAAATGTATACAAGGAAAATTAACTAATTGATAAGCACATGTTATCCGCAGTTAAAAAAAAAAAAAAAAGGTAAAAAGAGGTAGTGTGCAAAAGGTAAAAAGAGGTAGTGTGCAATGGCAATAGGCATCATTGTACCTGTTTGGTACCTCAAGTATTTAAAAAATACTTGTTAGCATATAGTTGTACAGTGATAACAACCAACAGGCACGTTACACGCACTGGTAACACGTGCTACTAGTGGATCTTGATCGCGAAAGGTAAAATGTTGTAGCTTTCTTACCCTTATCTTGTTTACGGCATACAAATTACAACTTTTGTTTATCCAGAAAGGTGCATCCATGGATGATCAGACCGTACGTTAGGACAGTTGTATCTTCACAAATCTATTGTTTATGCTACTCTTAACTTCCTCAAATGATATAAAAAAAAAAAAATGTTGCTTCCTTTTGTTGATATATTAGGTTGTAAAGTCGTTTGTCCGGGACTAGTCGGTTGGGACTTGTAGGACTAATCAGTCAAGTCAAAGACTAGTCGGGTGTAGTTGGATGTCGGCTAACATTGACTTTGACTGTATTTGACCTACTTATTGGAAATTTTACAACTTTGACCGAATAAATCGGCCGATTCTGACTACTCCAAAATCCCGCAAAGTTACGGACTAGTCTAACTACTAGGAAACCTCGACTAGTTAGGGACTAGTAGAACTTTTAGCATTCGTTAATTAAATAGTGCCTATACGTTACACACTGTACATTTTCATATAAGGATTATATGCATACATATATCTGATACATACATATATCTGATACTCAAGTTTTAAACTTAAGTATACTTATTCGTTTATAAAGTATAAAAGTGTGCGCTCACACACACAAAGCGACCGATACACGAGTCAGAAGAAAGTCTAAAGGTGACAAACATAGCCACTGCATACAAACAAAAAAGAGAAGAAAAGCATAAATTTTTCGGGTATGCAGAGTGCATACCTAAACTGAACTCCGAGATCAGCAAATGCCAGCAATGTCACTGGCATGATGAATTCTTCTCTACAAACCAATTAGGTAACACATATAACGGTACTCTTAAGATGACGATATATCGATCGGTACACCAGGGACGGGCTCTATCGTCTTTACATCCGGTAGTTCTTTTGATAAAAGATCCTGCATCACAAAGTGTTACTAGTTAATTCAATATTCTAAATCATGAACTTGGGGACAAAGTCGACTTGGAGACCGTGTTGGACTTGAGGACCTAGTTGTATCTTGGAGACTCTGTTTTGTCTATGAAGACCAAGTCAAACTTAGTGATCAAGTGGTGCTTGGTGATGAAGTTAAACTTGGTTACCAAGTTGGAGTTGATTATAAAAGAAGATGATGCTTTCATTCTCAACTCGCTGGTTACACACAAACAATACACTTTTATGATTAGTGAGAGTCTTTGTAACAGTGTATTGGTTTTAACTTTTAAGAGAGAATTGTTAGATAGTGAGCTATGTCATTGTAACAATTTGTGATATAGTTAGCTATCGATCTGTGTCACTGTTCGAAATTTGTGATATAGTGTTACTCTCTTTGAAGGCTCTTGGTTTTTCTCATGTTTTGTAGTTTCCACGTTAAATCTTGTGTTGTAGATTGTTCTCATATCTTTACCAGTTTATCATTGGGCTGAGTGGTGGGAATTAGTGAGGCCGTAATTTCCCAACACAAAGTTAACTAGATTTTACTTGCAACTTCTATGCAAAACTAAGGTTTCAAAAATCGCTACCCAGGGAGTACTTGGTCCGGACTTTTTAGGGAGTAATCGGCAACTCAAGGAGTAATCACATTGGACTTTTTACAAATTAAAAAAATAAATTTTAAAATTATGTGTGTGTGTATATCATTATCCAAGAATTCCATATTCATAAACATATACATTAACATATCTGTTTAGAAACATAAATACATTCTTCATTTGTTCAAAAGCTTTAAAATTCTAATCTAAGTTTAAATTTAATGTTGACCCATATTGACTTTGACTTACTAAATCCGATGTTGGCCAATTTTCAACTCATTGACCGTCGTTGACCAATTATTTACTCGGAATTTGAAAAATTGGCTCGGCCGGATCCTATAATGGAGTACTTGAGAATTACTCGGCATTAATCAAGAGTTTTACAACACTGTGCAAAACATTAAGAAAATACATGATATACCTTGAACGATTCGAAGGTTCCATCAGGCTTTAAAAGAGTTGCAAGTACACCTTTACCATCAAGATCTCCATTGCTCATTGTTACAACATATCTGTAATACAGAAAAACAGTAAAAGTAAGATTATAGAAATTCAAACATTGTAATAAGATGATGATCATTCTCGTTGTATTACTTGGAACCTAGCAACTTTGCAAGCTGAACAGCCATTTCTTGACCCGAGACCAATGTTAAACCTAGCAAAAATAGCTTGATTACTGGCGTAATGATGATATCTGCCTTTTCCTTTCCAATAAGCTCCTTGTTGTATACACAATGTGGTTCATAATAAAGACTTAAACCTTGTGGAGATGTGACAATATACCTAAACCACGTAAGCATACGGCAGTTAGTAATACTCCCGTTTTCGTTCATATTTTTTACATGAAAAATAAGATTAAATAAAAAAGTATTTTTCTAATGACAACCCTTAGGGGTGTCGTTAAACCGCAAAAAAACTCTTGTACATTCTAATAACCGCCATGTAGAAATCAACATAAACCATTGTACAAAACATTAATGCTACTTAACGACAACCCGACTGTCAGTTTAAAAAATCTAGAAAAAGAACGTGTACCCATTTTCTGGGCGTTGCCAAGGATGACCAAGAACGGGCCCGTGTGTAGCCTTGACTTTGACTTGAGAACCGTTGCTTGTTTGAATTTCAGTTTTTTCGCCAGGTTCTAAGTATATGACCTGAAATGTATGTGTACGTAGAATTTAAAGTATATTGGAACATGATAAACTATGATAATGATACTTAACATTTTGAGGAATTAGAATTGTACTTACATTAGTGAATAGAGGATCCAATAGTTTTTTGGCGTTTGGAGTAGCTATTACTTTAAGATTGGGTAATTTTTTAGAAAGTGGCTTTAATGTGTTTAAGTGACAATGATCATCAAGGCTTTGTGTAATCAATAAGCAATCAACTTCAGGAAGATCAGTAAGCTGCAATAAAGCTACAAACTGTTAAAAGCATAAAACCAATACTAGAGCTAAAATGACTGAAAATAAATAGCCTCTTTGGCAACTTAAAAACTGTAGTTACAACAACAACAAAACCAAATCCCACATAAGTGAGTGGGGTATAAGGAGGTAAAAACTGTAGCTAAACTATATACTTAGTAAAATTTATACGATTAGCATAATAAATATAGAGGTACGAGGTACAATATTTTGCAAGCAGATTGGTTCAACGTCTTGATGAATGTACCTTAAAATCCTTCAAGTATTTTTTGGTACCATCATAAAGTAAAGGCATTCCAAAATTCAAGTTACCGACCAACACTGGATCAACTAAAATCTTCAGTCCACCAACCTCCCACAACCAACTATTCACCTGTATCAAGAGCATTCAACTAGTTACAGTCTACCAAAAAAAGCACAAATCAACTTTAATATACTGCAAAAACTTTGTCAAGGAACAACAACAAAACAAATGTAGCTTGAATGGTATTAGGCTATTCACGTTTTGGTTCGATTCGTTTATTAGTCAAAACCAAACCATTACCAATCATTTTGGTTTCTCGATAATCAAAGCCGGTTGATTTCATTATGGTTTGATTTTTAGAACGCCAATAAGCTTCATTTATTTTTTACTTATAGATAGACATTATGGCTCAATTGATCCTATCAGCTTATGATGATCTGCTCCATAAGCCAGACAAAAAAGAAAGAAAGAAAAACTCATTGGCTTTATAGAATTCAATAAGCGCGTACATTAGAGCCAAGGGACTTTTTTTTTTTTTTCCATTATTTTTAATTTTATTTTACTATTTTTAAAAAAAATTATATTTCTACTTTTTGGCCGGAGGTCCTCTCGGAAGCAATCTCTTTATCCGTCGAATAGAGAGAGGGGTGACTTTCTCTCCCCTGTGTGAAAAAATGACTTGTTTTTTCTATTCTCGGATAGGGGAAGAATTGTCTACATCTCACCCCCCATACACCATTCTTGTGGTATTGGGTTTCGTTGTTGTTGTTGTTGTATTAGAGTAAAAATATTCCCTCCCCTGTTAAAATTTTTATCCGTTAACCACGCAAGCTTGTCTGAGTAGTCACCGAGTTACTCAATGAAGCACACCACCCTAGTTCAATTCCTAGCTATGCCGAATTGTTCAGAAAGGGAGTGTGACTAGAGGGTGCGCATAATGCGCAATTCACCCGGTACCAGGTCTCGCGCTCGGAGGCTTGATTAACCGAGGTTTTACTTTCTATGAGAGAGACAATGTGCAGGAGGTTTCCTCGCTTACCCAATTTTTTTTTTTTTTTAATCCGTTTAAGGTTTAATAAGCACGCAAGCCATTGAAATCAGTCAACCAAACAGTCAAACACCCCCAAGTCAGTTCGGTTTTTATTGGTTCCTCTGGTCTTCAACCAAAATATAAACAACTTTTACTTTGGATGAATTTTTTTTAGGGGCCCAATAGTTCGGTAACTACCACCGTGGTTGTTGCACTTTGGCAGCGTATCTCCCCTGCTGCTTGTACAATGTACATCCTATTTGGGGATAAGTTAACAAGAAGTTTAACAAACACCCCTCAAGTATCAAAGAATATCAAAAACATACCTCCAAGTAAGTAAGCTTGAATGCATCAGTTTGAGAAATACTTGATTTATCCACTTTATCTTCAAAATTCATAGCAGAGACAACCTGAACCCTGTATGAACTAATCCAAATTTACTACTATTCCTTTCCATGTCATAGTTAAATACTACCTCCCTATTTTAGTAATTCATATTGACAAAAACATATATATACTTGTATAAAATTTCATAAAAATTACCTGTTGTTCGTGAGGTTCTCCATGTCGAATATGAAAAAAGATAGATTCTTTTAAGTTAGAATTTGGAAATAAATAAATAAAGGATTAAATAGCTGTATTGTTTTTGTTGAGGAGTTGAAGAAACAGGTTACATCAGAAAGCTATAATCATAAAACGGAGTAATTGTGTAGGAAATAAACTATTCATCATAAACTGTCCATGTGACTTTTCTTTTTAGATTTATTCATCCTTTCCCCACCTATTAAATTAAATAAATAAATTATCAACATGTGATACTTTTTTAACAGCACTGCCATTTCCCTAATTAAAATAAAAATAAAATTATTGATCCGAATCAATTGAATCAGAGTATATACTTTATATAGTTAGATTTTTCGGTTAGTCCAAAATTGAAACTATTATATATTTTAGACCAACAAATTACTTTGAATTACCAAAATATAAAAACGAGGGGTTGTTTACTTTTTATCTCAATTTGCCTTTTTTCCATTTGCTTCTTAACGAAGAGGGTTGTCTGATTCTATGTTTTCCAGAAACAGACTAATTTTCAGATTAAATAGCAGATTAAGTAATAAAAAAACAACAATATTATTTTTTGAATTAAGAGCTGCACATAGACAAATAACTAAGTGAAAAGTAAACATGTACTAACTTATTCAAAATAAAGGAATACTTGTAAGTTATAACTATTCACATTGATCTAGCGGTATTAAAGATCTATCCAACAATCAATAGTACTTTTCTATTTCTAATAGTTTCTAGAAAAATATGGCACTCCGTGATTGAAGACCCTTGAGATCACACTTGTTACTCATGTTCATGTGATGGTAGTCTAGTAGTCGGATGACAAGCAACATAAAGCGGATGTCATGGAGTCAATCATCAACCCACATCCCTTTAAGCATGAGTTACGCGATTTTCCCCTCAGATGTTGATTGTGGTCCCCACTGCGAGAGGGTCGGTTTTACCCCTCTTTTTTTAACTTGTTACTCGTAAACGCTTGGAAATTCTGTAGGCCATACACAACACTCTTCCACGGCACACAGTTCTATATTATGTTTTCATCTTTTAGAGGTACAAAAAGTGAAGTACGGCTGATAACTAACATACTAACTTGCATGATCTCCTTGGCTAAAAGAGATGAGCGTTAGACACGATTCATCTTCAATGGTGGTTGGTGTTGATGGAAACTTTGTCCGATAACAAGTTGTTGAAACTCCATCACGTCTTCTCAACAACCGAAACAGGACTCTACTAGTTCTGTCTTATCAACTTATCTTCTAGCTGCTAAGGTTTTGTATGAATGTGGTTAACCCTGTGACATGGCCAACACTGTAATACGCCACGAAAAACCATCAACAAGTTTTCGGGATATTGTCAAATTTGATTTCGTATTGTAACACATATACAGGGTTATCGGATGTTAAGGTTCCAGTTTGATCTTCAAACACACCAGATGCAAAGATCAGACTCATCAAGCAAGATAAAGAGACGAACAACAAATGAAAGAAAGAAAAAAAAGATCCACGCATATGTAGTTTCTCAAGTACAATAACACCACTGTATCAACTATCAACCACCTATTCTCGTACAATTATATACCCCGCCCCCAATTAACCATCACAGATCCTAGTCGAATATGGTAATCAAGAAATAGAATAGAACAAACGACCTTGAAGGTCAAATAATAGAGAAAAATGATCACCTCTTTGCCTCTATTATTCAACGAAAACCATTCACTTATTATATCTTCAGTGCAAGAGTTCGCTCCCATCTTTGGGGACGATAGGGTATGCAGGTCGCTAACTTTGTCCCTTGTAGCAGTGGCAAATATTCATCGTACGGTATCTTTTCATGCCATACAAACTCATTCTCATGTTTGTACTTTTTCAACATATCAGTAATTGTTTCCGTATCTTGCTTGATAACCAATCGCCAGGTGTCAATCCCTCCCACATTCTTTTGCACGTTATTTAGCGCCCGTTGAAGAAGTCCAATTGCAGTTCCAATTTGTCCATCTGTTTTTAAAGCTTGCGCCATGCACTTGTAACTTCTCAACTCGTGTACAACTTTAGAACACGAAATGTAATCCTGCACAATAAATGGGAATTCGGTATTACTCACTATACTACTAACGCACCATGCTGAATTACTTGGAACACCCCTGCAAACAGCAACTTTCACAGTTGTATACACAAGGGTATTTTAGTAATTTTTGCGTTAAAAAAATTATTGTGCACCATGCTGAATTACTAAAACGCCTCTGTGAACAGTAACATTCACGGCTGTATACGCAGGGGTATTTTAGTAATTTTTGCATTTTAAAAAATTCTCAATTTTTTTTAATTTCGTTCATTAGTTTTTTGCCCCAGTGAAACGGGACCCACACACCCCTTTGTTATATCTACACAAAGACATGAGATTTCAGCTGGAAACTAATACAAACCATCAATCTTGGCGAAATATCTTTGCATTGATTGGCTGCTGTCGAAAGACAATTTGTAGCCTCTTCGAATAACTGTACAACACCATAATGCAACTTCGCCAAAAGCCCGTCTGCAGTTCCTTTCTCTTCAGCCTTCATTGTAGTTACTATCTGCACACAATTTAGTTTTTAAAAAAAAAAACTTGAAAAATATATGAAGAAGAAAACAAAACATGAATCTTGAACGTTGAATACTGACCTGAGCCTCAGCCAAACAAATAAAGCTCATAGCCGAAGAAACCGATGAAGTAGCTTCTGGTGGACCGTCGAGCGTAAGTGCGTTTTTCAAACAAGGAAGAACTTCAAGAGCCAAGTAATGATACACCCCTGCACCTTTTCTGAACTGGGTTGCAGACTGTACTAGGTCTATAAAAAAATTACGAGATGCAAATCATAAACTGCATAATGAAAATGCAATTTGCATACAAATGCAACAAATCTTACAAAAAAGGCAAAACTTCATTACGAGTAATCTTAAAGCTACCGAATTTCCAGTTTATGATTTTCACCGAATGACCAAGCCCGACTACCATATATCAAAATTCAAAAGATCTAACGATTCATATCATATCATGTAATCTAAAAGTTGGTTTGCTTAAGGTCAAAACAAAGTTGGTTACCAGACATAAATCAGACAAATATTAGTCACATTTCTATGCAAATTCCCAATAAAAATTTTAAATATGAATCTTTCAGGAAGATATTTCATACCTGTCGTTAAAAGTTGGGACGCGTACTCACGTAGCATTGCACCATAAAAGAATAAGACAATTCCAAGCTCGAATCGCAGATTATTAATTTGAAAGAATCTTGGACCCATGAGGTTTAAGATAGACGAGTAACTAAGCGGACTAGTCCACCTTATTTTAAGAATTGAAGTCCACTGAATAACCCGGGGGTCATCACCGATTGAATCCACATGTTGAACTAAATTCTCCAACAATGGCAGATACAGTTCTAGCTTTTGAATATCCTGATACAGTTTGTATAATATCCATCATTCAAGTATCGAAATTACAAAATAATAATTCAAAATGATATTACAAAAATTCGGTACCTGTTCGCATTGAGTAGTTAATCCCCCAGACATTTCTCTTGCAATGGCATCTGTAATCGAACTATTTTCGTTAATAGTTTCGACATTAACGCGCTTCGAGCTTAACTCTTTTAGCTGTTCAAGAGTGCCTGAATCTTGAGCACAATATACAGCTTCAAACACAATCTGTCACAAACAAATTAATGTCAATTAATCATTAAACAAATCCTAAAATTGCAATTTATATCTCAATTAGACTGCACAAATCATAAAAGAATCACTGAAACTAAATCTTGTGGATTAACAGTAAGCAAAGTACATCAATTTTCATCGATGAAACACAAAACAACTAAATTCACAAAAAGATGCAATAATAACAATAACCCATTTGATATATACACCCAAATTAACAAACCCTAAAATCAAAATATGAAAAAGTTTACCTTTTTGGTTCTGAGCTTTATAGGATCTTTATACTGCAACATTTCTAACTCAAATCAACGTCAACGATTCAAGAAAATATACGAATTCTTTAATTTTGTTATCAAGATGATAAAAGGGGGATTTTGTAAAGTTGTTGATTGATGAATCAGATGAAGTGGGTAGTAACTGAATTAGACATTTAGGGTTTGAGAAAAAAAATCTTGGATAACAGATCACTTATTTACAATTTACATCATTGAATGAAAACGGTTCTTAATGTCGATGTTGACCACATGAATTTTTCATTTCATTTATATTTCACTTTCAGTTTCTTGTATGTTAAGAATTTTTTGGGCTTGATGTTGATCGTAAGGGTACGTGGTTCCCGCGAATATCTAGAATCTTCCGACTCGTTTTGATTCTGGTTGTGACTCGTTGACGCGGACTCAGTCAACCCCGAGTTAACACGTGCGGAATCGGAAAGAAAATTTTTATGACGCAAAAGAGGAATAAGGAACGAATCTATAACTGAAAAATGTCCACTTATCCTTGCACAAAAATTAGTGTTTTGCATACTTAACGGGTTACTCTTTACTTGTTGAACAAACACATTGATCTTATTAGGTTATTTATTGACAGTGTACTCCATTTCGATACGTACATGATATCTTCGGCATAATCACAATCGTTTCGTAAAGATGCTATCCACGAAGTAAAAGACGAGCGTCAGCTAAAAAGACATTTAGTAACGGAACGGTGGCATTGATCCCAGCGCTCCATAACATCGGTTAACTAAAAGTCAAGCTAGGGAAACTGTTACAGATCGACTGCTTGCTCATGTAACAAAGGAAAAGGACAACATTACTTTCCTTTGTAAGAATACATTTCGGGAAAGGTAAACTAATCCTCCAAATGCATTGGGAACTAGCATGTAGTCTCAAAAGTAGGTTCTTTACTTCTTTTACCTCTACAAATTGAATGGTATGAAGAACGAAATATGGACTCATAAGATCTAATCCATACTACGACACATGTTATCTCAATTCTCTCGGTGGCGTAAAGTAATCCATTGATTGCTACCTTCGGGGAATCGCCAACGAAGAGATCTTAACCCCCAAATCAACCCAAATATTATATCTCTGTGACCGAAATATCTAAACCTCATTACTTTGGTACAGATCGTCGGGATTTGAACAAACAATTGGTGCCATCCGTGGGACTCAAAATAGTTTCTATTTGAAAAATACAACTGATCATATACATAGCATTGTATATGTATATTTTATTTACTAAAGGTTAAAAACAGAAGTTACGCGAAGTATGTTCAAGAGGTTTGGAATATTCGCTGGAAATAATGATAGTGGATCAGGTGCCGCATTAATAAAAGACTGCGGGTTATTTTCGCTAAGATTGCGCGGATGATTAGACAATCCGCAGACCGCGAATATTTTAAATACTATAAATAGAGAGTTTGGCCTCTCATTTATAGGTTGTTGATTCTCCGTCATTTGCCCGAACCTTTGTAATTTTCTCTTGTGATTTTGCCCAAGGAACTTTTACATCGTGTTAAGGTGAATCATGTTAATTAACAATCAAGACCGGGTCGGGGTGGTTAATCACTTGATTGCTAAAGTGAAAGACGATCATCAGGGCCCAAAATAATCATCAAACATCCCATCTTCCATCTTAATCTCATTGCCCTCAATCCTTAATTAAGTAACTCATTAATTATGGATTGATCAATTGGCGCCATCCGTAGGACACGTTTTAAAATTAAACTCGGAATTTTTTATTTTGTTCTATCAAACAATTAATTGGCTTGTTTAATTCTGATCGTGTGTTATTTTGATGATTCACAGGTGAATACATTCATAATTTGTGGTAAATTCCTTGCTTATTGAAGTAATGATCGATAAAGGAATTGATCGCAGTATTGCTGTTACCATGCAAGCAAATGCCCAAAAAAGGGGAAGAAAGCGAAAGTCAACAAAAATGTATCAAAATTGGCAATCCGCGCCAATAAGTTTTCCAAAAATGCAAATCGAGGATTTCTCTGAAATGCCGATAGTAATATCATACAAAATCGCGCAAACTGGAATCACAATTATGCAAGTTCATGTTGATAATGGCAGCAGTATTGACATTGTTTATGAGCAATGTTTTGTTCAACTGCCATAGAGTATTAGGGCAAATTTACAACCAACCGCAGCCTCGCTAACTGGTTTTGCGGGAGAATCTTCATTGCCTATGGGAGTATTGCCTTTAGATGTTGAGCTTTTTGATGAAAATGATGCTAGTTTAGTGCGTCAGGCACAGCTAGATTTTTATGTTATGCGGACTTCTTCTCGCTATAACATGTTGTTGGGCAGATCTGCATTGGGAAAATTCGGAATTGTTCCATCTACCATTCATGGCATGATTAAATTTGCAACGCATAAAGGCGTTGCGACGATAAGTTCAGCGAGCATTATGCCTATTTGTGCGGCTATCAATGTGAAAAGTGCAGTTCAAGAAACCGCCGGTGTTGCGGACAACATGGTGGTGGTTAATCCTGAATATCCTGATCAAAAAATTAAAGTGGGATGCAATGTTAGTGCGGATACCAAGAAACAGATTGTGCAGTTACTCGCGCAGTACATGGATGTTTTTGCTTTGGTGCGAAAATGATATGACTAGCGTTCCGCGTCATATTGGGGAACATAGACTTAATGTAAATCATGCTTTAAAACCTGTAGTACAGAAGCGTAGAGGCATGGCCCCGGATCGCGCTAAGTGGCTGTGCGAAGAGGTAACGAAATTGGTGGCAGCTGGTATTTACGCGAAGTTCAATATCAATCATGGATTGCGAATCCAGTTTTGGTGAAAAAGCCTGATGGCTCGTGGAGAATGTGCATTAATTTCAAGGATTTAAATAAAGCATGCCCTAAGGATAACTATCCACTTTCAGAAATTGATTTGAAAGTGGAATCATTACATGCTTTTCCATATAAATGTTTTTTGGATGCGGCGAGGGGATATCATCATATCCCAATGGCAAGGGAAGACGAAGATAAAACCGCTTTCCATACAGGCAAAGGCATATTTTTTTACATAATGATGCCTTTTGGTTTAATCAATGCGGGTGCGACACATCAACGCTTAATTGACACTGCGTTTGAAAACCAAATTGGGCGTAATCTCGAGGCTTATGTGGACGATTTGGTAATTAAAAGCACAACGCAAGAGCGTATTATAGATGATATGTTGGAAACATTTGATACATTGCGCAGAATAAATATGAAGCTTAATCCGCTAAAGTGTAGTTTTGGCGAAACTGAAGGAAAGTTCTTGGGATATCTTGTTACTGAGCAAGGTATTCAAGTTAATCCAAAGAAAATCGCGGCCATTGAAAATATGACTGCGCCCAAGACGGTCAAAGAAGTGCAAAGTTTGACGGGGAAGTTAGCCGCATTAACGCGTTTCTTGTCTAAGGCCGCTGAAAGGCAATTACCATTTTTTAAAACTTTAAAAGGCTGTTTGAAACAAAAAAGCTTTGTTTGGACGAGCGAGGCTGAAACCGCATTTCAGGAAATGAAGAAGTTATTGAAAACTTTGCTTACATTAACAGCGCCAATTGATGGTGAAACTCTTTACCTTTATATATCGGTGGCAAACGAAGCTTTTGGTTCAGTTTTAGTTGTGGATAGGGATAAAATACAAAAACCTGTGTATTTTGTCAGTAAATCTCTTACAGGAAGCGAAATAAACTATGCGCCCATTGAAAAATTTGTGTATGCACTCATATTAACATCACGAAGGTTAAGAAGATACTTTCAAGGGCACCCAGTGCATGTGTGATGTTATGCGAGGTGTATACGAAATAGTTATATTTTTATTGTGAAATACCATACAAGTTATTTATTTATTTATAGAGTGGATATACCTAAACCTTGCTACAATACTTATAGGCAGTGTACCTAATCGTACAGTAGTGTAGTTTTTAGTAAGTCCGGTTCGTTCCACAGGGAGCTAGCCAAGTTTAACGCTATATTTTTAAAACTATATTTGTGTATATATATATATATATATATATATATATATATATATATATATATATATATAAGTAATATTATTATTATTATAAAAGGGGGGTTTTACCGTTTAGTGATCGGTTTGTCGATTTTATGTCTTAAATCACAATTAAAACCTAATGTAAAATATTAAAAATAAATATAACTTAATTTAAAGCGTAAAGTAAATGACGATAAATAAAATTGCGATAATTAAAAGTACGATAATTAAAAATGCAATAAGATATAAAATAAAGGAATTATGCTTATTTAAACTTCCGTAATCATGATGTTCGACGTGTTGAATTTAGTTTATTACCATGGGTTAATTGTCCTTTGTCCTGGATTATTCAATATGTCCATACGGTTTTTGTCCATAACAGTCCATCAGTCATAAATATAAAGTGCGAGTGTCTTCGTTAAATTATCCTTATACCTGAAGTCAAATATTCCAACTAATTGGGGACTTAAATTGTAATAAGGTTTTAATACACTGTTAATGATTACACCAGGTTATCGACTGTGTGCAATCCAAGGTTCTAATACTTTATTAACAATTACACCAAGTGTCCTTGTATGTAATCCACCCCTGTTTTAATGAGTCAATTGACTATTAATCCATCCCCATGTCCGGTTAAATGAACGATTATTAGTACTTATAAATATCCCGCCCATCTTGTCCGATCGAGTGTATATGGTTATTTATAGATACGTCAAATTGTAAATCTATATATTAAATTAACGAACTATCATTCAGTTAAACAAATATAAAGTCCATTAATAGCCCGTAGTCCAATTTTCACAAGTGTCGTTCTTTTGTCCAATCCTCAATTATGGTACAAAGCCCAATTACCCCGTCTTTAATATTTAGCTCAACATCACGATTACTTCGATTTAAATAAGTATAATAATAACTTAGCTACGAGACATTAATCTAAAAAGGTAGAACATAACTTACAATGAGTATTAATCGCGTAGTGTTACACGGACAGAATTTCGACTTACAAACTTACAACATTCGCTACCATAACCTTATTATTATTAGCTTAAAATTAAAATTATAATTAAAATATAAATATAAATATAAATTGAGAGTGAGAGATAAATAAAAGGTGTACATAAATCGTCCGAAAACGTTGCAATTTATAGGACTTGGCATGCTACAGGAAGCCATACGACCGCATGGTTTTTGTGTGTCCAGGCCATGCGATCGCATGGCCAGCTGGATCAGACCACATCCACTTGTTTGCTAGTTTGCCGACGGTTTTTAATATATAATATAATATATATATATATATATATATATATATATATATATATATATATATATATATATATATATATATATATATATATATATATATATATATATATATATATATATAATTTTAAGAATTATTTATATATTATATTATATTCATGTGCATAGTTGACTTGTCATTTTAGCTCCGTTGCGTCGAGCATTGATAGTTGGTTCATGTCCCAGTTCTGGATTTTCGAACGACCTTTCGTACGATTTAATATCTTGTACTTTGCGTTTCGCGGCTCGTACTCTTGTAACTTTTAGACGTTTCTTATCAATAAATTGAACCTCTTGGATTGTACTTTGTACTTTTTAGCGTTTTGGTCGTTTGCGTCTTCAAATCGTCGAATCTGTCTTTTGTCTTCACCTTTTAATATTTAAACGAATATTACTTGTAAATGGAATAATTGCAACTAAAAGCTTGTCTTTCTTGAGGGATAATGCTATGAAATATATGTTCGTTTTTAGCATTATCAAATATTCCCACATTTGAGCGTTGCTTGTCCTCAAGCAATATAGAACTTGAATAAAAACATACTTGAATCACTTCTTTATTCTTCACACTTTGTACATCAGTGATTTCTATACGGCGGTATGAACAATGATAGTAACGTTGTGGTTTACAGTCCCACATGACTATGAAAATTTAGATCCTTTAGGAAATTGGATCTTTATGAAAACATTTGATCTTTTTGAAAATTCAATCTAGCTTTTACCCTAGATAAGTTTTCCGGAATAACCCTTCACCGGTGTTTGCAAATTGTTTTTGTGGGTTTTGTGGGTTTCAGATTTGAAAGTTTTAGCTCAAAACTTATGGTTTTGTGTCACCCACTTGCTAACCTTGTATTAGAAAAGCAACACGTCCAGTTTACTTGCTCCGTATATTACCTTTCGGTAAACTACCATCCGGTTGTAAAGGAAAGCGTTGAACAAGCAACTGTTAAGGCAATGTCCCGTGACATGCTTTTGATTATGGTCTATATCGTGTCAGATTCAATTACTATCCTTTGTAGGAGCAATAGTAAAGATTACCCTATAGTTTTTCGGTCTGGCACAGGGTCCTGTCTTCGACCATGCTATGCAACCACCGTTCTTACGGTTGACACCCGATTTGGTTCAGGTGACCTAATGAATTCCAGGTGAATTCCTAGGATTTTAAGTTCAATGATAATGAACGCATTGAAAATGGGTTTTCAGAAAATAATTCGGTTTGTAATTTGATCAAAATATTTTCTCTTTCAAGCTCGAGTTTAGATATCATCGAATTCCATGAGTTTGTAATTCTCAATCTTTAAAGTCAATCTCAAGGATTGAGTAATATCAGGCTTAAAAGCTGATTTTTGATCTTTAAGGAGATTATCCTTTCTGGAGATCTGATTCATTAGTCTTATAAGCTAATTTGCATGGTGCCCCCCATTGTACGAGATAGATCCTCTCATGGTTAGGATAAGTCTGACCACTTGGTGACCCTGTTTGATGCTGAGGTCCGTGGATTTCCAGCTGATTTTCGAGAAAACTTTTCAAGGTTTTTCGTAGACTCTACAACTGGTCTGGACGACAACTTCCTGACCTAAATCAAGAAGTGCGTGTCTTTTTCTCGGAAGACTTTACTTCCTTTTAAATCAAGTGGCACATTTCTTTCAAATATATTATAAGAAATCGGGTAAAACTGATAAAATTGTCCAAAACAAAAGTATCTTCAATTATTTGTACAAAAATGTGATATATGTTCTAAATAACTTGGTAAATTTTTCCCACACTTGGCTTTTATTTTTTTTATTCTCCTCTATTACATTTTAAATGAATTCAAGCATTTTGGGTTGTTTTTCAATTTATGTCCTTTCCGAGGTAACAATAATTTCGGTATTAACACCTAGTTTTATCATTCATAAATATGTATAAACATGATTTTGAATTCATTTATTTGAAAAATTTTAAAAATTTTTACTAGAATTGGGTAGTCAGTATATAAGACTAGGGATGTTCTTTATTATCAGAGAGCACTAGATTCTAATACAACTACTGCATTACTAGTATTTTTAATGGTAACCAAGTGTTTAAATTTAAAATTTTAAAAATCCGAAAGAATTTAACCCCTTCCCACACTTAAGATCTTGGAATGCCCTCATTTGCAAGAAATCAGTAACAATTTAAATTATTGAGGGTGATTAGCTGAGAAAAATAATTAAATTTTACCAAAGTTTCCAAACATATAGTTATTTATATTGAATGATAAATGGTGCACATCATTTGTTCATTCCTGCAATTGTAATTTCACATATATTTTGAATCTTGTCGTCAAAATTAGTTGCTTTTGCTGAACGTAATGCCAGTCTTTTGAAAACGCGCTGTTTTACCCTGTTGTGCACATGAAATAAAATACATACAATACAAATATAAACATGCATGGTAATTTGAAATGGGACTTAATATCCCACTTTCAAATTACAAAAATGAAATATTAGCACAAAATAAGAAAAATATTAAATATTACATTAAAGTATCAAAATGTTAAATGTTTAGCATAAATAAAAATAATAAAAGAGAAGAAATTACTAATGGAACACTATTGGTTTGGATAGGAATTCCAATTCATATCGTTGTTCGGGTTCCATGGTTGATGATAGGTGTTTTGGTAGGCTTGGTTTGGGTCGTACAGGTCAAAGGGTGGTTGCATATCGGGCTGATGTGGTGGATAGTAAGCAGGCCGAGTCGGGATGTAGTTATTTGGTACCTGATATGATAGCTGGCTTATGATTTGGTGCTGATGAACTTGCCAGCTATCATGTTGGCGTCGCCTGGAAGTCTCATACTCATTCGCGGTTTGCCACTGCTCATACCGATGATGTCTATCCTTATTAGTCATTTCTACCTCATCTATTCGCTGGAAAACATCAGTAAAACTATCCCTAATGACATCCCTGATGTCATCTGCTTCCTCCATCTCCTCATCTGAACCCCTCTCTACCTGTGGATGATGGCCCTGATATGGTAATGTCTGATTGCGTCTCCTAGTCAATACCTTTGTACCTTGATAGACTTGCAAACCTAAAGTCTCATCTTGTTCCCTACATACCATCATCGGACCTCCTTGTTCCCTATCTACACCTAAATACTCTCTAATGAGAGTAACAAAAATACCTCCTCCTATTATTCCCCCGTCCTGTATTCCTTCCACCATCTTAGACAAATAAAAACCAACACGGTAGAGGATATTAACAAAGCTTCTAGTGTTTCGAATGCACTTAAGGTAAAATAAATCGTGTAGAGTCATTTTCTCCTTGTTGTTACCTCTTTGTGTAATCGAGTTTGCTAAGAATCTATGTATTATACGAAGCTCGGCTTTGTTAATATCTAAATAGGAGTGTCTTCCACTCCGCGTAAACACATTAAAATTTGACATACGCCTCCAGACGGCGTCAGTGTCAAAATTTCTATCTACCCTCTCAGCATGATAAATCAAATTTGTACAATCAAGTAATAGTAATTCAGCGGGAGTATAAATCTGTAAAGCCCTGGCCATGTCCAGCATGGACATCCTGTACATCCTACGGCCAAGTAAAAATCTAAGAAAACTCTTATCGTCTAACCTATCTACATCCTTATTAAAAGCTATAGAACTCATAAGCACAACACACCACTCTTTATATACAGGCCTACGAGTGGTAAATAAACGTTCCCAATCAGGAAAAGAAGATCTGCCATACCTTTGGATTAGATGCTGCCTAACTGGGTTAGCTAGGTGGACCCTTTCCAAAGGCTCCCAATCTATTACCCTTGGTACTTCTACATTTTTGGTCCAAAGCTTAAATTTGTTACTTTGGTATGTCGGGTAATCTCTCCAACTTCTATCAATCCTTAAATTGGGATGCAACTGTTCTTCATGAATTGTTGGGTGTTCTATTATATGGTGAGTGGAAAATACTACGTAGGCAATAAAAAATTGTGGGTCTGGTTCATAGTATGGTACGTGTTGATCAGGTTGTTGTTGTTGTTCCTGTTGTTGCTCCGGTTCATGATATTGCATCTCTGGTTGTGGTTCTGGAGCAGGTTGCCTAGATGATGATATACCATCAGTATATGTATTTCTCTGCAAAACACATTAAACATAAAATTTGTGCATCTAAATATGCATTAGTGTTAGCAAAATAACAAATTAAAACAATTACAATAACATGTTTAATCCATATTAAACTTATACCCATTTTCATATTTTTATCAAATCTACACTTTTTCAAATAAGAATATATGAAAATGTTTACAAAGTTCATAAGCATTCAACTCAAATAACATGTTAAAATAACCATTAATAGCAATTAAACAAGTTTCAAATGGCATTTACATCAATTTAATCAAGTTCATGAATTTTAGACACAAAAAGTCCACTTTAATTCTCAAAAATCATGTTTAGGATCAATGTTTGGATCATTTAGCTACCTAAACATGTTACACTACTTAATTTAGCAATAATTCATGACAAAAATCGGCCATAACCTGTTTATATCAAAAAGCTCCAAATTGCTCAAGAACAGAAACCCTAGATTTCTAAAAATTTTGAAGTTTTTGGCTTCAAATCATGACAAATAGCATCAATCTAGGTTATATATGCATAATATACTAATAATTTAACTCTAATTACACTAGAAATTAACAAAATTAAATTAGGTAAAATTTAGCTCAAGAACACTAAAATTCAATTTTAAAGAGTTTTAGGATTGTAATTGTTACCTTCTTTGAAAAACTTCTGAACAGACGCATGATTAGAGCGGATTATAGCAAGAAATTTGATGAATTTTGGTGAAAAATTGGTGAAATTTGAGGGTGTTTGGGAGTATTTTCGCGTATATGTGTGTGTATTGTGAGAAGACAGAAGCAGCTCGCTGCCTTTTTGATCTTGTCCAGTTTTTTAGGGTCATGCGACCGCATGAATTTTAAGAGAAAACCTCATGCGATCGCATGGGGTCTGACCTTTTTTTTTTTTTTTTTATAAAAACCTTTAACTTAATAAAGCAAATAATTAATTAAATTTTTTTAAAAATTGTGTTTCTTTTTAGGATGAGGGCGTTTCGGATCGTTGTCCTAGTTCGTCTCTCGACAAAATTTTAAAATTTGTCACTTTAAAGCGTTGTTTTAAAAGCAAAGATTTTTGGGTTTTTTAATGTTTTTTTTTTTGCATACTTTAGATCAAATAAGATTAAAAATAATGATAACAAAATTTCTCATCCCTCCCTTGGGTAAAGCAATTTCGGTTCAATGACCTAGTCTTCAACTCACGACAAATTTTTAGAAATCATATTTTTAACTTAATGAAATAAAGTAAATTTTGTTTTTAAATTCGCACCAAACTTAAATTTAAAATGCATAATAAAATTTCATACAAATATCATTAATATTTAAATATATTAGTTTTACAAACTTATATTAAAAAATATTAGTTTTTTTTTTAAATATTTAAAAACTTAAATATATTGGTTTTAAAAATTTACAATATTAATTTAATATTAATTTAAAAACAAGGTAAAAATTAAAATTAAAAATCTTTTTGGTCTTTTATCCCACTTTAATCAATCAAATATTAACAAAAATATACGTCCCTCTTTTGGGTAACGTAATTTCGGCTGAATTACCTAGTTTTACTCCTGACGAATTTTTGAAATATTTTGGATTGATTGATTAAAGATATTTATACCTTAAGAATAAACGGTAAAATTCGCAGTGATGTAATAAATTTTTGTATGATATCAATAATTTCGGTTTCGCATACCTAATTTTATTGAATATCAATTTAATACTTTATAGCAAACGATTCAGCGTTTATTATCAAAAGGTTAAAAGCAATAAATAAAAACAAATAAAAACTGTACATACTTACCTATGAGAAAGAATTCTCAGAGACCTGCTTTAGTCGACTCATAGGAGAGTCGTGTGATTTGGTTTTCCATAGCTACATAAGCGTAACCTCGATTCTTCAATAACTTTTCTTCTAAACATATGAACGGTCCTTCTCTGCATAGAGTAACAAATTCGGTATTTGAATATGTTTGATTGTTCGAACATTTACCTTCGTGTAACCATTTTCCGCATTTATGACATCTTTCAAGGTGTCGTGCTCTTCTTTTTGTTGCGGATTTTGATTTTCCTTTACCAAAATGTGTCTTATGATGATCTTTCCTGAGTTCTTTCCTCACTTCGTCCATTTTTTCTCTTATGAATGATACCAGTTCACTCGGGAAGATGTTATTATTACGTTTAGTAATCAGAGCGTGTAGTAGTAGACCATGGTTCAGATCAAAGGAATTCTTCATCTCGTAAAACCTAAAAGAAATAAAAATTCAGAATGGAGGGAGAAGACTAGTTCTTTAGGGTCTGCTAGGGAAAGACTATGCGTATTCCATTCTCGGGAACTACACGAAAACAGAATATCTAACTCTAACAGAAATACATATTACCCTAAAAAGATTTGAATCTTCCCACACTTAGTTAGCTGTGGTGTCGAAATTGTGATTAACTTCATCTTCAACTTCCATTGGATTATCTATGTAATGTTTAACTCTGTGACCATTAACCTTAAATTCAATCCCATTTGAATTTATTAACTCTATCGTTCCATATGGGAAAACTCTTTTGACTATGAATGGTCCAGACCATCTTGATTTCAATTTTCCAGGAAATAGCTTGAATCGTGAATTGAAAAGAAGAACTCTGTCTCCTTCTTTAAATTCTTTTGAACTTCTGATTCTTTTATCATGCCATTTCTTCGTTCTTTCCTTATAGATTAACGAATTTTCGTATGCTTCATATCTTAATTCTTCTAATTCGTTTAATTGACTTAACCGTAGACGTCCGGATTCATGCAAATCAAGATTACATGTCTTCAAAGCCCAAAATGCTGTGTGCTCAATTTCTACTGGAAGGTGACATGCTTTTTCGTAAATGAGTTTAAAAGGTGTGGTTCCAATTGGAGTTTTGTAGGTTGTTCTAAAAGCCCAGAGTGCATCCTCCAATTTCATGGACCATTCCTTCAGATTTGATCCTACGGTTTTCTCTAGAATACGTTTTAAAGCTCGGTTGGTATTTTCAACTTGTCCACTTGTTTGTGGATGATAAGCGGTTGAGATTTTATGAGTTACTCCATATCTTTTGAGAACTTTCTCAAGTTGATTATTACAAAAATGAGTACCCCGATCACTTATTAAAGCTTTCGATGTTCCGAACCTAGCAAAAAGATGTTTTAAGAAGTTGACTACAACTCGTGCATCGTTAGTTGGGAGAGCTTGTGCTTCCTCCATTTAGATACATAATCAATGGCAACGAGAATGTAGAGATTATTATGAGATTTTGGAAATGGACCTATAAAGTCAATACCCCAAGCGTCAAATACTTCACATATTTGAATGACATTTTGTGGCATTTCATCACGTTGACTTATTTTTTCGGCCCTTTGACAAGCATCACAGGATTTACAAAGAAGGTGTACGTCTTTGAAAATTGTAGGCCAATAGAATCCAGCGTCGTAAACTTTTCTTGCTGTGAGTTGAGGCCCATAATGCCCTCCTGTTGGTCCTGTGTGACAATGGTTTAAGATTTGACTAGCTTCATCCCGGAATACACATCGATGTATTTTTCCATCGGGACAACTTTTAAACAAATGTGGATCTTCCCAGAAATAGTGTTTTATATCACTAAAGAATTTCTTTCGTTTTTGGTACGACAACCCTTTTTCAAGGAATCCACATACTAAGTAGTTTGCATAGTCTGCAAACCATGGAATTTCATTATAATCTATCTTCAATAGATATTCATCAGGAAAGTTATCTTGTATGGCCGATTCATTTAGAACTTCTAATTCGGAATTTTCAAGACGAGAAAGATGATCAGCGGCGAGATTCTCTGCTCCCTTTTTGTCTCGGATTTCAATATCGAACTATTGTAAGAGTAAGATCTAATGGATTAATCGTGGTTTGGTATCTTGTTTTGAAAATAGGTATCTAAGAGCAGAATTGTCGGTATAGACCACCGTTTTAGCTAGAACGAGATATGAACGAAATTTGTCAAAAGCAAAGACAATAGCAAGGAGTTCTTTTTCAGTAGTTGTGTAGTTTGTTTATGCTCCTTGTAACGTCTTACTAGCGTAATAAATAGGTTGAAATCGTTTTTCAATCATTTGTCCTAAAACGGCTCCCATTGCAAAATCACTTGCATCGCACATAAGTTCAAATGGTTGATTCCAATTTGGAGTTATCATGATCAGCGCATTAGTGAGTTTTTCTTTAAGAATATTAAAAGATTTGATGAATTCATCTGAAAAGATGAATGGAGCATCCTTTTCTAGGAGTTTATTCATGGGAGTGGCAATTTTAGAAAAATCTTTTATGAAATGTCGGTAAAAACCGGCATGCCCTAGAAAACTCCTAACTCCTCTAACATTGGTAGGATGTGGAAGTTTAGCAATTACATCTACTTTAGCTCTATCCACTTCAATTCCTTCCTTTGAAATTTTATGACCAAGAACGATGCCTTCTTTAACCATGAAATGGCATTTCTCCCAATTAAGAACAAGATTTGATTGTTCGCATCTAATAAGCATTCGTTCAAGATTAACTAGACATGATTCAAAAGTATCACCGAAGACTGAAAAGTCATCCATGAAAACTTCCATGCATTCTTCTATCATGTCGTGAAAAATCGCCGTCATGCACCTTTGAAAGGTTGCAGGGGCGTTGCAAAGTCCAAATGGCATGCGTTTATAAGCAAAAGTATCATAAGGGCACGTGAAGGTGGTTTTCTCTTGGTCCTCGGGTGCTATTGGAATTTGAAAATATTCGGAAAAAATCGTCAAGAAAACAATAGTAACTATTCCCAGCTAACCTTTCCAACATTTGATCAATGAAAGGTAAGGAAAAGTGATCTTTTCTGGTGGCGTCATTTAATTTTCTATAATCAATACAAACACGCCATCCTGTTATAGTCCTAGTAGGAATATGCTCATTTTTTTCATTTGTGATGACAGTCATGCCACCCTTCTTAGGTACGCATTGAACTGGGCTTACTCATGGACTATCAGAGATTGGATAAATTAAACCTGCATCTAGCAGTTTAATAATTTCTTTCTTAACAACATCTTGCATATTAAAATTTAGTCTTCGTTGGCGTTGCACATATGTTTTATGACCTTCTTCCATAAGGATTTTATGTGTGCAATACGAAGGACTTATGCCTTTAATATCATGAATCTTCCATGAAATAGTTGGTTTATGAGCTTTTAGCATAGAAATGAGTTGAGATTTTCCATTTTCCGTAAGAGAAGACGATATTATTACAGGTAATTCGAATTCACCATGTAAATAAGCGTATTCCAAATGGTTTGGAAGTGGTTTTAACTCTAATGTCGGTGGTTCTTCTATCGATGATTTGTATCGATATCTGTCTTCCTCTTTTAGTATTTGAAGTTCTTCTATTGTTGGTTCATATTCATTAGCCATGAGTGCGGCTAATATTTCAGTTTCTTCAATTGGTTCAGTTCCTTCTCCTAAAGAACATTCTCCCGTTCCTTGTAATTCTAGAAATTCTTCTAACAATTCTGCATGTGAATCTGTAGTTTGAATATAATAACATGTATCATCTGCAGATTGCGACTGTTGCATGGCTCTATCAACAGAAAAGGTAACACTCTCCTTCTCTATACTTAGGGTCAGTTTCTTACCGAACACGTCTATTATTGCTTTAGCCGTGTTTAAGAATGGTCTTCCTAATATGAGAGGAACTCGAGAATCTTCTTCCATGTCTAGAATAACAAAATCTACTGGAAATACTAAAGTACCAACTTTAACTAGCATGTTCTCCATTATCCCTCTAGGATATTTTACTGATCGATCGGCTAGTTGTATGCTTATTCGTGTTGGTTTCAATTCTCCGAGGTCTAGTTTAGTGTATAGTGAATACGACATTAAATTCATACTAGCACCTAAGTCTGCCAATGCTTCTATTGAACTAAGACTACCCAGAAAACATGGAATTGTAAAACTTCCTGGATCTGATAATTTTTCTGGTATCTTATTCAACAACACTGCAGAATAATTAGCATTCATAGTAACAGCCGAGAGTTCTTTCATTTTCTTTCTATTTGTGATTAGATCTTTCAAGAATTTAGCATACCTAGGCATTCCTAAAATCACATCAATGAAAGGAAGATTGACATTTATTTCTTTAAACATATCCAAGAATTTGGATTGCTCGGCTTCAAGTCTTTCTTTTCTCATTTTACTTGGGTAAGGAAGTGGTGGTTGGTATGGTTTAACATAAGGTTTAGCCTTAACTGTGTTATCTTCATTAACCTTTTCAACTATCAGTTCTGTTTCTTTCTCTTGCTCAGGCTGTGGTGCATGTGTAGTAGGAATAGAGTCATCAGAAATTTCAGGTATTTTAGATGGTTTAAGTGTAATACCACTTCTTGTGGTAATGGCTTTAGCTGTTTCATTCCGGGGGCTAGCATTTGTATCGCTAGGTAGACTTCCCAGTTTTCTTTCACCTATCAACCTTGCTAGGTTGCTTACTTCTTGTTCCAGATTTTGAATAGAAGCTTGTTGATTTCTAAATGCTTGGGCATTTTGTTCATTGGTTTGTTTATGAGATGTGAAAAATTGAGTTTGAGATTCAACTAGCTTCGACATCATGTCTTCTAAATTTGGCTTTTTATCATTGGTTTGTGGTGTTTTAATTGGAAAAATAGGTCTTTGCTGGTTGTAAGTATTATTAGATACTTGTTGATTTCTAGGACCTTGTTGGTTGTGTATGGAACATTTCGGTTATAATTCTGATTTTGATTGTAGTTTGGTCTTGGCGGTTGATAATTATTCTGATAATTATTTCCAGACCTTTGGTTTATATATGAAACATTCTCTCTTTGTTCCATTGTTTGTTCAATACTGAGACAATCTTTTGTCAAATGTGGTCCTCCACACTGCTCACAACTAATTCGTATTGAGTGAATATCTTTAGTCATCTTTTCCATTCGTCTCTCGAAAGTATCTATCTTTGCGGACATGGAATCAAAGTCGTGGCTAGAATCGGCTCTAGCCGCTTTAGATGATCTAACGATATCTTTTTCTTGATGCCACTCATGTGAGTGGGAAGCAGTGTTATCAATAATTTTGTAAGCTTCCGTTGCGGTTTTCTTCATAATGGAACCACCAGCTGCTATGTCGATGTCTTTTCGTGTAGTAATATCGCATCCTTGGTAGAATATTTGTACTATTTGATAAGTGTCTAAACCATGTTGTGGACATCCTCTTAACAACTTTCCAAATCTTGTCCACGCCTCATATAGAGTTTCATTTGGCTTTTGTGTGAACGTAACAATTTCTCCTTGAGGTCTCACGGCTTTAGATGCCGGAAAGAATTGTTTAGGAAAATTTTCAACTAAAACATCCCATGTATCAATCGCCCCTTCAGGTAACGATTCTAACCAATCTTTGGCTTCTCCCTTTAAAGTCCAGGGAAATAACATGAGATAGATCTGTTCATCCTCAACTTCTCTGATTTTGAATAGTGTACAAATCCTATTAAAGGTACGAAGATGTTCATTTGGATCTTCCTTCGGCGCACCACTAAATTGGCATTGATTAGTTACCATGTGTAGGATTTGTCCTTTGATTTCATAATCTGGCGCATTAATGTCTGGTTGAGTAATTGCGTGACCTTGGCCAGTGCGTTTAGCTCTCATTCGATCTTCCATACTTAGAGGTTCCAGATTTTCCATGATTGAAATTGTTGAATCTGAATCACTAGAAGATTCTGACTTAATGGTTTCTTCATCAACAATCTCTGGATGAGTGATTTGTGGTTCAGGAGGAATGATTAGTGGTTCAGGATCTCTGAATTGTCCCTGAATATCCTCCGGGTTCTCAATTGTGAGGTCGGGTTCAAAAAATGGATTATCGGAAATTTGAATTGGAGTACTTGGTCGACTAGATGACGATTCTAAAGAAAAATCAACGGCGACAATGTTGGCTAAATGTCTTGATCGAGTTACAGGTGGTGAACGTATCAAAGGTGGTGAACGTTTTGCTCGGTGCATTCACTGAATATCCTTTTAGTTATAAAGATAAAAATTATATAAGTTATCAAATTAATAGACTTTTCTGATTTTGCCCACGTTTCGAATATCCAATAGATGCAGCAGGTAGCCAGGACCCTTTAAATCGGAAGCCCACAACTCGCCACTAACAAATCCAACTATTATTACGAACCAGAAAATTTTAGATGTCTAGCAATTTAACCGCTTAAAATAATTTTTCGTCGAAGTTTAAAGAAAATAAAGAAAATTCTATGTCCTAAAAACTAGAGCGTAGAAATGAGAAAGAAAAAGATTGCGTCAAAAAACGTCGAAAAATAATCGTCGAAAAACAAACAGTCGAAAAATAAAAATAAGAAAATAAAGCGTCGAAACTTAAAAGTCTAAAAATTAAGAATTAAAAGTTGCGTCTAAAGGTATTAAAGCTTAAAGGAATTCTATATCTAAAACGGCAATAACTTAAAAAGTACTAAAGCATAAACTGCGTCGCAAAATTCTAAAGCACATAAATCTTAGTCTAAAGAAAAAGCACTTAAGGGATTTTACGGCAAAGCCTAAAAATCTAGAAATATAAAATAACTAAGGCAAAAACTAAGTTTAAAACTAAGTACGAACGAAAAATATACAATATACGAATAAATGATTAAAATATACAATTTATAAAAAGATAAAAAATGATAAAATTACTTATTTTTATAAAAATATTATTTTATATTATTATTTTTTAAAGTATTAATTTTATATATTAATAAAACTAATTAAAATTTAAAAATACAAAATAAAATAAACTAAAACTTAATTATTAAATAACTAAACCCTAATTAGGGTTTAATAATAATAATAATTAATAATACTCCGTAATTAATTGCAGTACCAGGTCAGATCAGGCGTGTCAGATCAAGCCATGCGGTAGCATGGGTTTACCTCTTCATTCTCATGCGATCGCATGAGCTTCAGGTTCAGTTCGGATGCAGGCCAAAAATTGACAGGTTCAATCGTTTATATATATTTTTTTTATTTTTTACTTTGTAATTTTACAAAATTTAAAATAAGTAATTAAAATACACTTATATTTTTAAGATCTAAAAAAAAATACTTTTATACTATATAAAAAATATATTTTCGTTTTACTCTTTTTTTTAAAAATTTTTTATTTTTAATATTTAAAACGTATTTTTATGACAATAAATTAAAACTTAATAATTTTTTTCTTTTTAGATAATAGCGTTTCGCTTCGGCGTTAAGTGTCCCCGGCAGCGGCGCCAAAAATACTTGATGTTATGCGAGGTGTATACGAAATAGTTATATTTTTATTGCAAAATACGATACAAGTTATTTATTTATTTATAGAGTGGACATACCTAAACCTTGCTACAACACTTATAGGCAGTGTGCCTAATCGTACAGTAGTATAGTTTTTAGTAAGTCCGGTTCGTTCCACAGGGAGCTAGCCAAGTTTAACGCTATATTTTTAAAACTGTATTTGTATATATATATATATATATATATATATATATATATATATATATAAGTAATATTATTATTATTATAAAAGGGGGGTTTTACCGTTTAGTAACCGGTTTGTTGATTTTATGTCTAAAATCACAATTAAAACCTAATGTAAAATATTAAAAATAAATATAACTTAATTTAAAGCGTAAAGTAAATGACGATAAATAAAATTGCGATAATTAAAAGTACGATAATTAAAAATGCGATAAGATATAAAATAAAGGAATTATGCTTATTTAAACTTCCATAATCATGATGTTCGACGTGTTGATTTTAGTTTATTAATGTAACATCCCGCATTTTTTCGTTAAATTATTTTAACGCCCGTCTTTTTATTTTAATAATATCCTTCGTATCTAGATTCGTATCCTTCGTTAGCTAACATTCTTAATATTTTCGTTATCGGCTTATAACGTCTTCAATACTCTCGTGTAATTCAAAATAATTCGTTGGTTAATTTCCGCAACCGATTACAAACTTGAGGGACTAAACTTGCCAAGAGGGCAAAGGGATGACTAGGTCAACTAGTCAACCTTCACCCTCCTCCATTCATTTCATCCTCCCCATTTCATTACTTCCATTTTTATTCTCTCAAACCCTCAAACACAAAATCATCATCTAAATTCGATCTAGGAAGCTTGCAACAAAACAAATTACATATTTGGAATCCTCTCTTCATCCTCTACAACTTGATACCAATTTCATCTCATTTGGGTAACTTTCTAAAATCACTAGATTTTGTGTTCTTTATGTTTTTAACTTATAAAAGTGTTAATTAGTGTCTATGGCACAAGTCTAACATGAATATATGATTTATATGCTTGATCTAGTTGTTTTGAAGTAACTAGCATGAACTTGAATTTTGGTGCGTTGTTCTTGAGATTTAGTTGCTTAAAAGTTGTTAGATGTTAAAAGTTTATGTTTTAATTGTGTTACTAGTTTCACTAGCTTCAATTTGATGTGTAGGTTGCTTTAGAAAACTTCATAAACTTGATTATTGATTTTGGTGATGATGGTTAGGGTTTGATAGAACTAAATGTGAATATTTGATGCATTGAATGCCATGAATTGTTGTTGGTAAGTTTTGGTTGAATTGTATGCTTGATTACCTTCGAAAAGGCATGTCATACATGTAAATTGGTTGCCCGAATCATGAAATGAGATTTATGAACTTAGATACAATTAAGGATGAGTATTTAATGCTGTTTTGGTTATTGTAAGTGGTAGATTGATCGATGAAACTTGTTTAGTTGTGTTCCTTGTCAAATTACCTTTCCAACGATATAAGATACGTGTCGTAAGAGTTCACGGTTTGTGTTTTGTGTTTAAATGAATTTTGGTTTGGGACTTGGACAATTGAAACAGACCAGGCATCAGTTCACGTTGATTGCCGCGGCGTGACACTCTTTGGTCGCGGCTCGGCATTTGCCGTGTTTGGGTTCTGACCAAGCCTACACTTTTACGAAAAATGTTTGCTATGCTACGCACCTCCGATTCACATGTAACTTGTTCTAACATGCTTATATATGAATAAAAACCTCAGAAAAATAGTTCGGGACCCGACCCGAACGTGTTGACTTTTTCGTTGACTTTGACCCGACCAAGTTTGACTTTTAGTCAAACTTAACTGAATACTTATGCAACCTTTCTAACTTGTTTCTATACTTGTATCTTGCATGAAACTTGACAATTTGATTCACATGCTACATAATCTAGTCGTAACGAGCCATAGGACTAATTGAACAACTTTGACCAATCGTGTTTACCGTTATTGATACAACTTACTTGTTTAGGTCAAGACTAGCGTTTGTTCTTTGCACGTTACTTGTTGAAATATCTTTTTACTCTTGCACTCAAGGTGAGATCATAGTCCCACTTTTACTCTTTTGAACTTACATTTGAGATGAGAAAACATAAACGTTTCTTTTTACTAAGTGAACACAAGTACAGGAAAACAAACATTCTACATACGAGTTTAGAACAAAATCCTCAATTCGATTATCATTAGTTACACTTTCCGGGTGTAAGCGAGAACTTATGTTGTATAGATCCATATGGGTTTGACAAACCCTCATTCAGATGGTTCGCTACCGTTTACGAATGAAATATATTTTCGAGAAACAGTGTATGTTCTAACACTATTGTGATGGGGTTCTATGGAAGGAATGTTAAGCATTGATAATTGGGTGCTCGTGAATATTAACTTTTAGAATGTATTACTATTATATCAATGTTGCAAATCTTGTGGTTCAACTTACCTTTTTACTCACTTACTTACTTAAACCTATGATTTCACCAACGTTTTCGTTGACAGATTTCTATATTTTTCTCAGGTCTTTGAACGATATGTGATACATGCTTCCGCTCATTATTTTGATACTTGCATTGCATGTCGAGTATATGTGCATACATGGAGCATCTTTTGACTTTATTTAAAACTGTGTCGCATTGGTTCCATTGTACTTATAACTTTGTAACGTAACTTTGGTTGAACAAATTCTCGTAAACTTTGAAACAATCTTTACTTTTGAAATGAATGCAACATACCTTTGGTTAAACGTTATTTTAAAGACTTATGACCACGTAACGGGACCTACGTAGACAGCGCCTTCAATGACGATTTTGTCGGATTGCTACAGATGGTATCAGAGCGTTGGTTGTAGGGATTTAGAGTTCATTGGTGTCGACCCCGAGTCATAGGGTACATTAGTGAATCTAGACTACAACCGGCATATATACTTGAAGTAGGAATTACTTGACTAATTGTGCATTTATACTCGAACTCTTTTATTCACATCTAACTCTATTTCATCTTAATCGCACGTTGTTTAATTTGATTGACGCGCCACCTTGACTTTATGAAGCAATGTTAAACGCACACGTGAATTAGGATAATATAATTACCTGGATTATATTATGGTGATTCATGTGGACATTCCAACATTATGACATAAAGAATTTAAGGCGAGTCAAGGAAAATTTTCATTCTATCCTTATTCCATATCACGGTTAGTATTATTGAGAATACTAATCAACAATATCTTTGTGTCATGAAGGAACGATGGCTCACCAAGGTCAACATAACACCCCTCCCGAAACTCTCGAACAAGCTCTTCAACGAATGATAACCACCACCGTGGATGCGGCCATGGCCGGTCACTCCTCCAACAATAATAACAATAACAACAATTATGGAGCCGGTAATTCAAACGAGGGATGCTCCTACAAGAACTTCATGGAGTACAAACCTCCCACTTTCGATGGAACCGGGGGACCGGTTACTCTCACCCGATGGTTCGAACAAACGGAAGCCGTTTTTAGCATGAGCGGTTGTCGGGACCAAGACAAGGTCAAGTTTTCCACCCTCACTTTCGCCGGTATTGCTCTCTCATGGTGGAACATGTATATACAATCGGTGGGTACCGATGAAGCACACACGCTCTCCTGGACCGAATTAAGGGAAAAGATGATTTTCGAATACTTTCTGCATGAGGAGACTCGAAGGCTCGAGCAGGGGCTAAGAAATTTACAAACGGTCCAAAATGACCTCGAAGCTTATAACCAACGGTTTGCCGAACTAGCCTTAATGTGTCCAAACCTCATGACTCCAGAATCCCTAAGAATTGAACTTTACATGAATGGCCTCCCTAAGAGCATTCAACACAAGGTAATATCATCCAAACCCGCTAACCTACAAGAGGCTTTAACGATGGCCCGCCAATTTATAGAAACGGTGGATGAAATTAGAGCGCCAGCACCGACGGCCGAGAAACAATTGGGTGGCAACAAAAGAAAATGGGAAGCCTCTCAATCAAGCAACCACAACCACAACGACTTCACCAAGAAACCTTTCACCCCCTGTGGCAAGAAGGGGTATGCCGGAAACCTACCTTATTGTAACAAGTGCCGTAAACATCATTTGGGTGAATGTGGCAAACCATTTTGCAACAAGTGTCAAAGAAGTGGCCATGTGGCCAGCGAATGTAAACATACCTCCCCCGTCGTTCCAAAGGGGCCCAATGTACCAAAAACGGGTGTTTGCTATAAATGCGGCCAACCGGGCCATTTTAGAAATACATGCCCAATGAATAAAGCCAAAATCAGTACACACAGTTGAGCTTTCAACACTAACGCCAAGGATGCCCGAGGTGACAATGAACTAGTCACGGGTACGTTTCTCCTCAATAACTCTTATATTACTTGTTTATTCGATTCGGGTGCCGATGAATGTTTTGTATCCAAGGCTTTGGCTCATACCCTTTGCACTCCACCATTTCACCCTAGATACTACCTAGGCCATTCAAGAGACCAATGGAAAACTATTGCGTGCCGACAAATTTTATCGGAGGGTGTACGTTAGACTTTTTGGATAAAAAGCTTGAAATTGACTTGATACCTATAGAACTAAGGAGCTCAAAATCTATTTGTTAAGAAGAAAATGATTCCTTACATGTGTATAGATTATTGTGAACTAAATAATCTCCGATTAAGAACCGATATCCTCTTCCCCGCATCAATGACCTCTTGATCAATTACAAGGATTCCATGTGTATTCCAAAATCGACCTCCATCCCGATTATCAACAATTTAGGGTTAAGGGAGAAGACGTCTCCAAAACCGTTTTCCGAACTCACTATGATAGTTATGAATTTCTTTTAATACCGTTCAGTTTAACTAAGGCTCCATCCGTATTCATAGACCTCCTGAACCGCGTATGCAAACTTATCTAGACAAATCCATTATCGTATTTACAAATGATGTCTAAACCTATTCAAGTAAACAAGAAAATGAACAACGTCTCCGTCTTACGCTCGAACACTCGAGAAAGGAGCAACTCTATACCGAATTCTCCAAGTGAGAATTTTGGTTAAACGAAGTTCAATTCCTAGACCATGTTGTTAGTGGTCAAGGTATTACAATAAAATCTCGCAATCGAAGCCACGCGTGATCGGGAAACCCTCATGACTCTATCTTGTATTTGTAAAATCTTAGATCTCGCCGATTATTACCGAAGATTCATTTCCGACTTTTTCTCGTGCTGCACGACCTTTAACCTCGTTAACTCGCTAAGGGAAAAATTTAAACCTCTCCGTGTCCGAGCCTTGAACGTGATTTTTCACACCAACCTTACTAGCTAAATTAGTGTAGCACAAGATGGAACCCAAATATGGAAATATTTCTACTTGAACGCCTGAAAGGCATACTCTCTCGACCTGAAATCAAGGAAACTGAGATTCGTTAGTTTGCACGAAGAATTGGAATACTTAATTATGAATCCGATCAATCTTCTCATCACCACGTACCACGTTACATAACCCTGTTATTTCACTATGACCGTCTGATATTACTGGGACCTAAGATAACACACAATCCAAGGATACCTTTTTCTTCTTTGACTTATCGTCCTTATGCTTCTGATAATTGACCATCTACTACTCAACCCCGAACTATACAACTATGTGTACTATCTCGTTTCCCACCAAGTCTCAACATTTGGCCACTAGATGCGCGATATGGCTACCTCAAGGTATAAAACTCATCCTATTCTAAGTTCTCAACCCACTCCTATCTTTTCGCTCGTACTTCCGTATAAGGAAATCTTTTATATAATTTCTCAATAGAGAGAGAGACTCTTTACGTATTACTAGTGCTCGACACGAGGGTGAATATCTCTGACGAACGTTTTCGGTAGCCGATAAGAAACTTGTACCAACAAACGCTTTTGAGCCCTAACTAACTTGTCCAAACATATCTTAAAGGATTCTATTCCAACCCGGTGTACATTTATCAATTATCCTAGATCGAAATACTCGTTACACATCTAGTTTACAAGAAGCCTTAGGAACACGTTTAGACATGCGTACCGCGTATCTTCCACAAACCGACGAACCAAGCAAACGAACGATTTACATCTTGGAAATACATGTTACAAACTTGTATTGTCGCCTTTAGTTGATTCCTCTTACAACAGTAGTTGCCACTCGTGTGTTAACGCGCACTTTTCGTAACTTTTTATAACCGCAAATGTTGTTCTCCTATTCGATGGGCCGAAGTAGGTGAAAAGCAATTCACAGGATCTGAACTTATTCAAGAAACAACCGTTGAGATAGTTCAAGTCCGAGAAGGACCCAAGACGGCCCGTAGTCGCCAAAAGGACTATGCCGATGTTAGGCGTAAACCTTTCGAATTCCAAGTCAGTAACCAGGTAATATTTAAAAACCGCACCTTGGAAAGGTGTAATCCGTTTTGGGAAATCTAGAAAAGTTATATCCGCAATATTGATCCTTTTGAAATCTTGGGGCGTATTGGAACCGCTTCCTATCTTTAGAGCTTCTGACTCAATTAAGTTTCCGTTTACCCTACGTTCCGTGTAACAAACTTAGAGACGTGTCCTATGGAACAGAGACGTGCTACTCTTCTATATAAACTTACTATCAATGACAAACTCCTCTTCATAGAAAGATCGGTTGAAATTATGGATCGTAAAACCAAGCCTTAATACAATGTAAACCCCGACTATCCAGATTCATGGAAATGCCCAAGGACGTATCTTCACTTATTCGTAGATTGGACAACACAAGGTCCCGAGTAAGAGACATCGACTATTACTTCCAACTAAATTTCGGGAAGAAATTTCTTTTAAGGTGTGGGTAATGTAACATCCCGCATTTTTCCGTTAAATTATTTTAACGCCCGTCTTTTTATTTTAATAATATCCTTCGTATCTAGATTCGTATCCTCCGTTAGCTAACATTCTTAATATTTTCGTTATCGGATTATAACGTCTTCCGTACTCTCATGTAATTCAAAATAATTCGTTGGTTAATTTCCGCACCCGATTACAAACTTGGGGGACTAAACTTGCCAAGAGGGCAAAGGGATGACTAGGTCAACTAGTCAACCTTCACCCTCCTCCATTCATTTCATCCTCCCCATTTCATTACTTCCATTTTTATTCTCTCAAACCCTCAAACACAAAATCATCATCTAAATTCGATCTAGGAAGCTTGCAACAAAACAAATTACATATTTGAAATCCTCTCTTCATCCTCTACAACTTGATACCAATTTCATCTCATTTGGGTAACTTTCTAAAATCACTAGATTTTGTGTTCTTGATGTTTTTAACTTATAAAAGTGTTAATTAGTGTCTATGGCTCAAGTCTAACATGAATATATGATTTGTATGCTCGATCTAGTTGTTTTGAAGTAACTAACATGAACTTGAATTTTGGTGTGTTGTTCTTGAGATTTAGTTTCTTAAAAGTTGTTAGATGTTAAAAGTTCATGTTTTAATTGTGTTACTAGTATCACTAGCTTCAATTTGATGTGTAGGTTGCTTTAGAAAACTTCATAAACTTGATTATTGATTTTGGTGATGATGGTTAGGGTTTGATTGAACTAAATGTGAATATTTGATGCATTGAATGCCATGAATTGTTGTTGGTAAGTTTTGGTTGAATTGTATGCTTGATTAACTTCGAAACGGCATATCATACATGTAAATTGGTTGCCCGAATCATGAAATGAGATTTATGAACTTGGATACAATTAAAGATGAGCATTTAATGCAGTTTTAGTTGTTGTAAGTGGTAGATTGATCGATGAAACGTGTTTAGCTGTGTTCCTTGTCAAATTACCTTTCCAACGATATAAGATACGTGTCGTAAGAGTTCACGGTTTGTGTTTTGTGTTTAAATGAATTTTGGTTTGGGACTTGGACAATAAAAACAGACCAGGCATCAGTTCACATTGATTGCCGCGGCGCGGCACTCTTTAGTCGCAGCGCGGCATTTGCCGTGTTTGGGTTCTGACCAAGCCTACACTTTTACGAAAAATGTTTGCGATGCTACGCACCTCCGATTCACATGTAACTTGTTCTAACATGCTTAAATATGAATAAAAACCTCAGAAAAATAGTCCGGGACCCGACCCGAACGTGTTGACTTTTTCGTTGACTTTGACCCGACCAAGTTTGACTTTTAGTCAAACTTAACTGAATACTTATGCAACCTTTCTAACTTGTTTCTATACTTGTATCTTGCATGAAACTTGACAATTTGATTCACATGCTACATAATCGAGTCGTAACGAGCCATATGACTAATTGAACAACTTTGACCAATCGTGTTTACCGTTATTGATACAACTTACTTGTTTAGGTCAAGACTAGCGTTTGTTCTTTGCACGTTACTTGTTGAAGTATCTTTTTACTCTTGCACTCAAGGTGAAATCATAGTCCCACTTTTACTCTTTTGAACTTACATTTGGGATGAGAAAACATAAACGTTTCTTTTTACTAAGTGAACACAAGTATAGGAAAACAAACATTCTACATACGAGTTTAGAACAAAATCCTCAATTCGATTATCATTAGTTACACTTGCCAGGTGTAAGCGAGAACTTATGTTGTATGGATCCATATGGGTTTGACAAACCCTCATTCAGATGGTTCACTACCATTTACGAATGAAATATATTTTCGAGAAACAGTGTATGTCCTAACACTATTGTGATGGAGTTCTATGGAAGGAATGTTAAGCATTGATAATTTGGTGCTTGTGAATATTAACTTTTAGAATGTATTACTATTATATCAGTGTTGCAAATCTTGTGGTTCAACTTACCTTTTTACTCACTTACTTACTTAAACCTATGATTTCACCAACGTTTTCGTTGACAGATTTCTATGTTTTTCTCAGGTCTTTGAACGATTTGTGAGACATGCTTCCGCTCATTATTTTGATACTTGCATTGGATGTCGAGTATATGTGCATACATGGAGCGTCTTTTGACTTTATTTAAAACTGTGTCGCATTGGTTCCATTGTACTTATAACTTTGTAACGTAACTTTGGTTGAACAAATTCCCGTAAACTTTGAAACAATCTTTACTTTTGAAATGAATGCGACATACCTTTGGTCAAATGTTATTTTAAAGACTTATGACCACGTAACGAGACCTAAGTAGACGGCGCCGTCAATGACGATTTTGTCGGGTCGCTACAATTACCATGGGTTAATTGTCCTTTGTCCTGGATTATTCAATATGTCCATACAGTTTTTGTCCATAACAGTCCATCAGTCATAAATATAAAGTGCGAGTGTCCTCATCAAATTATCCTTATACCTGAAGTCAAATATTCCAACTAATTGGGGACTTAAACTGTAATAAGGTTTTAATACATTGTTAATGATTACACCAGGTTATCGACTGTGTGCAATCCAAGGTTTTAATACTTTATTAACAATTACACCAAGTGTCCTTGTATGTAATCCACCCCTGTTTTAATGAGTCCATTGACTATTAATCCATCCCCGTGTCCGGTTAAATGAACGATTATTAGTACTTATAAATATCCCGCCCATCGTGTCCGGTCGAGTGTATATGGTTATTTATAGATACGTCAAATTGTAAATCTCTATATTAAATTAATGAACTATCATTCAGTTAAATAAATATAAAGTCCATTAATATCTCATAGTCCAATTTCCACAAGTGTCGTTCTTTTGTCCAAACCCCAATTATGGTACAAAGCCCAATTACCCCGTCTTTAATATTTAGCCCAACATCACGATTACTTCGATTTAAATAAGCATAATAATAACTTAGCTACGAGACATTAATTTAAAAAGGTTGAACATAACTTACAATGAGTATTAATCGCGTAGTGTTACACGGACAGAATTTCGACTTACAAACTTACAACATTCGCTACCATAACCTTATTATTATTAGCTTAAAATTAAAATTATAATTAAAATATAAATATAAATATAAATTGAGAGTGAGAGATAGATAAAAGGTGTACATAAATCGGCCGAAAATGTTGCAATTTATAGGACTTGGCATGCTACAGGAAGCCATTCGACCGCATGGTTTTTGTGTGTCCAGGCCATGCGATCGTATGGTTAGCTGGATCAGACCACATCCACTTGTTTGCTAGTTTGCCGACGGTTTTTAATATATATATATATATATATATATATATATATATATATATATATAATTTTAAGAATTATTTATATATTATATTATATTCATGTGCATAGTTGACTTGTCATTTTAGCTCCGTTGCGTCACGCGTTGATAGTTGGTTCATGTCCCGGTTCCGGATTTTCGAACGTCCTTTCGTACGATTTAATATCTTGTACTTTGCGTTTCGCGGCTCGTACTCTTGTAACTTTTAGACGTTTCTTATCAATAAATTGAACCTCTTAGATTGTACTTTGTACTTTTTAGTGTTTTGGTCGGTTGCGTCTTCAAATCGTCGAATCTGTCTTTTGTCTTCACCTTTTAATATTTAAACGAAAATTACTTGTAAATAGAACAATTGCAACTAAAAGCTTGTCTTTCTTGAGGGATAATGCTATGAAATATATGTTCGTTTTTAGCATTATCAATGTGCTAACTAACATGTCAATCAAGCAAGTCTTAACAAAACCAGAAATATCTGGTAGGCTCGCGTTGTGGGCGGTAGAGTTAGGTGCTTATCAAATTTCTTACATTCCGCGCAATGCTATAAAGGGCCAAGTTTTGGCGGATTACCTCGTAGAAATGTCTGGGGAGTTGGAGGTGATTAATGAGCGAACAGAATTAAAGCCAATGCAGGGGGAAACATGGAATTTATTTACTGATGGAGCCTCATGTTCAGAAGGTGCTAGTGCAGGTTTAGTATTAGCAAGCCCAAGCGGTGAGGAGCATACGTACGCGTTACGTTTCAATTTTGATGTAACAAACAATGAAGCAGAATATGAAGCGATGCTTGCAGGTTTAAATATTTCGCATAAAATGGATATCACCAATGTGATGCCCCATACAAAACCATCGTGTACGAATCATCAACAACAAGATCATTACAAGGTTAAGTACTATATGCTATAATAAAAGAAGTTGCATTCACGATAAAAAGATGACGTCATAACCGACGTCAATTGTTTTACACCAACAGTATGCTTCTACAAATAGCAAGCATGAATAAATGTATGTGACCCTTAGGTCGTTATAAAACATAGTTTCAAATGTATTAAAGTTTGAATGCAAGATAAACAGTTCATGCGGTGATAACACTAGAGCAGCGGGTGTCTACGGCAAGACTAGCACGACAGCGGAAGCAAATAACCTTAAGCACCTGAGAAAAACATGCTTAAAAATGTCAACACAAAGGTTGGTGAGCTATAGTTTAAGTATAACAGTATGTAAGGTAGGCCACGAGATTTCAGTGCTACAAAGAGCGTTTCAAAACAGTATGATAAAGTATATGTTAACCGTGGGCACTTGGTAACTAACTTAACGTTTATATCCCCTGAAAGTACACTTGGCAAGTGCGTATGTTTACGAAGTATTAAACACTCATTAAATGCTAGCGCTACTAGCCCGAGTGGAGATGTCAAACCCTATGGATCCATATCTAAGATTCGCGTTCACCGGTTCAAAAACCGATGAGTAAACGTTACCGAGCTAAAGGGAATGTTTCTGCCGTTATATAACCCACACATATATAAGTTTAAGTACTCGTGCCTAGTATGTAAAACATAAAATCCGCATGTATTCTCAGTTCCCAAAATAAGTTAAAGTAAAAAGGGAATGCTATAACTCACAATGATAAAGTAGCGGTAAAGTATGACTCGGAAAGTAAGCAAGTAATCGGTCCGAAAGGTCCAACGAGTCCTCAACCTAAGTCAAGTAGTACTAAGTCAGTAAATCGTCCCAAAAGGTTTAAAAGTATGTAAATAAGGTCTTAAAGGTCATCATCATTCATCATCAAACAAAAGGTGTAAAGTAAGTTTCGTTTATGAAAGTAGTTTAAAACAAAGGCTGACTTTGATCAGTCACCACGGCCTCTATACCTACTGAAATAAGGTGAGACCAGTGGCCATGGCTCCGTCTTTGAGTCCTTTAGTTGTAGTAAAAATTACAGAAGCAAAATCATCTTCGTTTGACCGTGGCGACGGTCTAAGTGCGAGTAGGTCAGAATTTTCAGCACAACGTTAAAAGACATAGTGACGATCGGAGGGCCATAAATCCTAAACCGTAACTCGGATTAAGACGAGTCCTATATGAAAATTTATCTATTCGAACAGAGATATCTGAAAATATTAATTACAGTAGCCCAGGTCATACGGGTCAGACACATAAACAGTAGAACAGTAGGGTCAGTAGGTTCCGGTGGTTCTTGGTGCTTGATGCTTATCATGGTTCTCATCCTTGATGCATATAGCTTCAAGTGTACAACTCGTTGATGTGTTTGAATCATTTTCACCAAGGTTTGACCATCATAACCCAAGTGTAAGTCTAAGACATGAAGCACAACTCACTTAAGTGTTGCAAGTGTTTTGATGAACCAAAGTTACATCAAAGTCTTAGATTCAACACATACATGAAATGTAAAAGTAATATTAACCAAGTTTTAACTATTATGACACAAGTGTAGGTCTAAGACATGTAGCACAACTCACTTAAGAGTTGTATGAAGTTTGATGAACCAAAGTTACATCAAAGTCTTAGATCTAACACATACATGAACTTTAAAACTAATAATAAGTTACAAACTTGAAAGTAAACTTATGAAATCAAGATCTTGAGTTGTAGAACATAGTTCTTAGTTAGATCTTGAAGATCCAAGACTCAAAAGTCTAGATCAAGCATAAGTATACAAAGTTATAATTTAAGAAAGCATACTAACATGTTCTTGAACTTTTAAAGTTAACTCTAGTTCAAGAAAGTATGAGATCAAGACTAACTTGTAGTACTTGACCATTTAACCAACAACATGAAATTAAAGTGCATAATATGAAGTAACAAACTAAATAAACAAGTAAATAATTCATGGTGGTTCATACTTTAAAGATTCAAACCAAAGTTTGATCTTTAAAAAAATAAACTTTAAAGTTTACTAACATGAATTACAAGTATGCTTTACAACCATGAACTTACAATCTTTGAAACAACATATGTAGAACATAAACTAGAAAGTTTATGTTCTTGTGTGTTCTTGTAAATACAAGATAAATGAAGAACAAACTAACAAGTTTGGTTCTTGAAAACTAGGAAGTAACAAACAACAACTACAAGTAAGTAACAATTAATCAAAGACAAGTAACATTAAACAAAAGAATGATGATGATGAAGGTTTGTGCTTCGGTTTTAGAAGGAAAGAAAAGAGAGAATTATTGTTCAAGTTACTTACAATCTTTTAAAGAAAAAGAGAGAAAGATGAGAGAACTTTGAGAGAAAAAAATGCAAGTATGTGTGTGTGTGAGAAAGTGAAGAGTAATGCAAGTAAATGTAGTGGTAAAAAAAAAAATTAAAACTCCTCTAATGGCCATCAAAGGCCACGGCCAGCAACATCACCAAGAGGGAGGGAAAAGTTCAATGGTTTCTTGCATGTAATTGTCCTTAAAGGTGGTTACTTGATGGTCATGCATGGGGATTATGTGCAAACTAGATTTCAAGTCTCCTTAAACAACTAGTTACAATTAAATTGATACTTACAAGTGGAAGACATGGGCTAAATAGTCCAATTAAGAAGTAGGGTGGGCTCTTTAAGTCCATGTACAAATATAAAGCCCAAGTTTGTAAGTAATTAACAAGTAATCCAATAAAAGCCCATGTAATTAACTAATAACCTTAGTTAAATAAAATGATTAATAAAACTTAATCATGAACGTAAATAATACGTGAAAATATTATTCGTGTAAGTTTCGTGTGTCACAAAAACGTTTCGGGCAATTAAAATCAAGTACGGGCATTCATGGCAACATGTAAATGTAATAACATACATTCGTTTAATCACACGTATTAATAATAATAATTATTAATAAATAAATGTTAGAAAATCTAGGGTCGTTACAATACCTACCTGTTAAAGAAAATTTCGTCCCGAAATTTAAGCTTAGGTAGATGGAGGAGTCGGGAAAAGGTGAGGATACTTCCGCATCATTTGATCCTCTCGTTCCCAAGTAAACTCAGGTCCTCGTTTGGCATTCCATCGCACTCGGACGATTGGAATCTTGTTGTATTTCAAAGTTTTGATCTCACGATCCATAATTTCAATAGGTTCCTCCACAAAGTGGAGTTTGTCATCAATTGTAAGTTCTTCCAGTGGTATGATAAGTTCAGGTGCAGCAAGACACTTCTTCAAGTTTGACACGTGGAAGGTAGGATGAACTGAGCTCAATTGTGCTGGTAGATCCAAACGGTAAGCAACGGGTCCAACACGTTCCAAGATTTCAAAAGGACCAATGTATCGCGAGTTTAACTTTCCGCGTTTTCCAAAGCGAATCACACCCTTCCAAGGTGCAACCTTCAACATTACACGGTCACCAACATTGAATTCAAAGTCTTTACGTTTAAGATCAGCATAACTCTTTTGGCGATCGCGGCCAGTCTTAAGTCTAGCTTGAATCTGAGCAATCTTTTTCGTGGTTTCATGGACTACCTCGGGTCCGGTGATTTGCTTTTCGCCTACTTCGGCCCAACAAATAGGAGATCGGCACTTGCGGCCATACAATGCTTTAAAAGGTACGGCATTAATGCTCGAGTGATAACTGTTGTTGTACGAGAATTTGGCTAGTGGCAAATGCCTTTCCCAGGCTTTTCCAAAGTCAATGACACATGCACGTAACATGTCCTCCAAGGTCTGAATCGTTCGTTCACTTTGCCCGTCAGTCTGAGGGTGATAAGCAGTACTCATGTCAAGACGAGTTCCCATGGCTTCTTGCAAAGAACGCCAAAATCTAGAAGCAAAACGGGGATCGCGATCCGAGATGATCGATAAAGGTACACCATGATGAGATACAACCTCCTTGATGTATAGTTGAGCAAGTCTCTCCATTGTATCTGTTTCCTTCATCGCTAGAAAGTGTGCAGATTTGGTAAGACGGTCAACGATAACCCAAATAGTATCGTATCCGCCCACCGTCTTTGGTAGCTTGGTGATGAAATCCATCGTTATCCTTTCCCACTTCCATTGTGGGATTTCCGGTTGTTGAAGTAAACCAGAAGGTCTCTGATGCTCTGCTTTAACCTTCGAGCAATTCAAACACTTACCAACATAAGTCGCAACGTCCTTCTTAAGATTCGGCCACCAATACTGTTCTTTAAGGTCGTGGTACATCTTGCCCGCACCGGGGTGAATCGAATATCTCAATTTGTGGGCTTCGTCAAGTATAAGGTTCCGTAGATCTCCATAATAAGATACCCAAATTCTTCTGGCATAACATCGGAGTCCAGACTCCCTAACCTCGAATTGAGAGACAAGTATGTTCAAATGCTCATGAGATATGTTCTCCTCCTTGAGAGCCTCATCTTGGGCTACTCTGATCTGGCTGTTGAGGTTCGAATGGATGGTGATGTTCAGAGCCCTAACACGAAGAGGTGCCATCCTCTCCTTTTGGCTTAAAGCGTCAGCTACAACATTGGCCTTGCCAGGATGATAACAGAGTTCACAATCGTAGTCGTTGAGCATCTCGATCCATCGACGCTGTCTCATATTCAGTTGCTTCTGATCGAAGATGTGTTGGAGACTCTTGTGATCGGTAAAGATAGTACTCTTAGTTCCATACAAATAGTGTCTCCACAATTTGAGTGCAAAGACAACGGCTCCAAGTTCAAGATCGTGAGTAGTGTAGTTCCGCTCTTGAATCTTCAATTGGCGGGAGGCATAGGCAATAAATTTTGATCGTTGCATCAGTACACAACCAAAACCACTCTTCGATGCATCACAATAAACAACAAAGTTGTCACTGCCCTCAGGAAGTGATAGGATAGGTGCGGTGGTTAACTTCCTCTTCAAGGTTTGGAATGCGAATTCGTGTGCGGGTTCCCAAATGAACTTCTTGCCCTTGTGAGTCAGTGCGGTCAAAGGACGCGTAATCAGAGAAAATCCTTCAATAAACCTTCGGTAGTAACCGGCGAGACCTAGGAATTGGCGAATATGAGTTGGAGTAGTGGAGGTCTCCCACTTGCTGATAGCTTCAATCTTGGCGGGGTCAACTTTGATACCCTGGTCGCTCACAACATGACCCAGAAATTGAACTTCCTTCAACCAAAATTCACACTTAGAGAATTTGGCGTAGAGTTGCTCTTGTCTCAAGAGTTCAAGTACTATTCGGAGGTGTTGCTCATGCTCTACTTCGCTATTAGAGTAGATGAACATATCATCTATGAAGACGACAACAAACTTATCCAAGTACGGCTTGCAGACATGATTCATGAGGTCCATGAACACGGTAGGTGCATTTGTCAAACCGAATGGCATCACGAGAAACTCATAATGACTATAACGGTTCCTGAATGTGGTTTTCATCACATCACTTTCCTTCACCCTCAACTGGTGATAGCCGGATCGTAAATCGATCTTTGAGTAAACGCTCGATCCTTGTAGTTGGTCAAAAAGATCGTCAATTCTGGGAAGAGGATATCGATTCTTGATTGTCAATTTGTTGAGTTCACAGTAGTCGATACACATACGGAAGGATCTATCCTTCTTCTTCACAAACAACACAGGTGCGCCCCAAGGCGAGAAGCTTGGTTGGATAAATCCTCGATCAAGTAGTTCTTGTAGTTGGCTTTGTAATTCTTGCATCTCGGAAGGTGCGAGTCTATAAGGTGCGCGAGCTACAGGTGCAGCTCCTGGCACTAAGTCAATTTGAAACTCTACTGCTCTCTGCGGCGGCAATCCCGGCAATTCTTCAGGGAAGACATCGGAAAATTCGTTCACAATTCGAACATCGTTCACGCTCTTCGCCTCAGTTTCTACCATTTTCACATGCGCTAGGACAGCAAGACGTCCCTTCTTTATAATCTTTTGTGCTTTCACGCAACTAATGAGGTTCAGCTAAAAGGTACATCTCTCTCGGTAGATGATTAGTGGCTCACCGTCTCCTTGTGGTATACGAAGAGCTTTATCTTCACAAGTAATATCAGCCTTTATCTTGCTCAACCAATCCATACCGACTATCACGTCAAAACTTCCCAGTTTGATGGGTATCAAATCGATTTCGAAATCTGCACCAGCTATGTTGATAATAGCTCCACGACTAATATGGTCAACCTTTTCAAGTTTTCCATTGGTGACCTCGACAATCATACTCTCTTTTAACGGGACTAATGACCAATTAATCTTATCGCAAAAATGTCTACATACATAACTTCTATCTGCACCCGCATCAAACAAGACAGAAGCTAAAAGATTGTTGATTTTGAATATACCTGTCACCAAGTCGGGGTTTTCACGTGCGTCCCTTGCATTAACATTGAAAGCTCTAGCGCGCGGTGGTCCGTCATCTTTTCGCTTATTTGGACACGCATTTTTGAAATGGCCTGTCTGCCCGCATTCGTAACACTTCCTTGGCCCTGTGGGGTTCGGCTTCCCATTCAAAGAGGTGACCTTGCAGTCTTTTCCAACATGCCCAGACTGTTGGCACTTCTCGCAGATAACATTTCAATACCCAGTGTGGTGTTTGTAACACCTCTTGCATTGAGGTAGGGTTCCCTTGTAGTTCGGGTTGGAGTTGGTGTTGTTGTTGGGGTTGGGGTTTCCACCGTTGTTGTTTCCTCTGAAACCCTCATGTCGTTTCGCCGGGTTTTGATCATAGTTCCTTCCTCTGTTGTTGTTGTTGTTATTGTTGTGGTTATCCCATTTGCGCTTCTCACTAGTACCCGCTTCAGACTTAGTTTTCTCCGGTTCATCGATGGTTATTTGATTCATTAAAGTATGCACCATGCGCATCGCTTCGGGAACATTTGGTGGTTTGGATGAGGTGACGTTTCCCTTAATGCTCTTAGGGAGTCCCCAGAAGTATCTCTCCATTAACTTGAATTCTGGGGTGACCATTGTCGGACACATCAGGGCTAACTCCAAAAATCTCCTGTTGTAACCATCAAGGTCGTTCCCAACGGCCTTTAACTGCATGAATTCCATTTCCATCTTTTGGATTTCGGTTCTTGGACAATACTCCTTAATTATGGCACACTTAAATTCTTCCCATGGCGTAGCATATGCCTCATCAATGCCTTGTGCCTGTGCCATTGTGTTCCACCACGTGAGAGCGCCGTCAGATAGCGTGCAAAAAGCAAATTTGGTTTTGTTGTCCTCCGAACAGTTGCTAACTCGGAATACTGATTCAAGTTTCTCGAACCATCTGGTGAGACCAACCGGTCCCTCAGTTCCGCTGAAGTTATGTGGTTTACAGCTCTGGAATTCCTTGTAAGTATACCCATTTCGAACGGGTTGAATAACCGGTGGTGGTGGCGGTGGCGGTGGAGCTTGGGGTTGTGATAATGCTAAAAACGAACATATATTTCATAGCATTATTCCTCAAGAAAGACAAGCTTTTAGTTGCAATTGTTCTATTTACAAGTGATATTCGTTTAAATAATAAAAGGTGAAGACAAAAGACAGATTCGACGAATTGAAGACGCAAACGACCAAAAAGCTCAAAAGTACAAAAGACAATCAAAAAGGTTCCAATTATTGATAAGAAACGTCTCGAAATCACAAGAGTACAAGATTCAAAACGCAAAGTACAAGATATTAAATTGTACGCGAGGACGTTCGAAAATCCGGAACCGGGACCAGAGTCAACTCTTAACGCTCGACGCAACGGACTAAAAATTACAAGTTAACTATATATATAAATATAATATAATATATAATTAATTATATTAATTATATATATATTATATATATATATAATAAAAACCATCGGCAGCCAGAAACTCCAAGGGTGTAAAATGAAAATACCTCTCCGCGACTCGCGGAGTTTGAAGGCTATTTGGCCGCGAGTCGCGGAGCCCCAAAAATCAAATCTGGCTATAAAACCAACCGAATTCTGATCGAATTGAACACAATATTTTCATCTCTCTCTCAATATATACGAGTAATATATATTTATATTTATAATTTATATTTTAATTTTAATTATAATTCTAATAATAAGGTATGTTAGCGAATGTTGTAAGGGTGTAAGTCGAAATTCTGTCCGTGTAACGCTACGCTATTTTTAATCATTGTAAGTTATGTTCAACCTTTTTATATTAATGTCTCGTAGCTAAGTTATTATTATGCTTATTTAAAACGAAGTAATCATGATGTTGGGCTAATTACTGAAATTGGGTAATTGGGCTTTGTACCATAATTGGGGTTTGGACAAAAGAACGACACTTGTGGAAACTAGGCTATGGGCTATTAATGGGCTTTATATTTGTTTAACTAAATGAAAGTTTGTTAATGTTAATATAAAGATTTACAATTGAGCGTCCCTATAATTTACCATATACACTCGATCGGACACGATGGGCGGGGTATTTATATGTACGAATAATCGTTCATTTAACCGGACACGGGAATGGATTAATAGCCACTAGAATAATCAAAACAGGGGTGAAATTACATTCAAGGGTAATTGGTGTAATTGTTAACAAAGTAGTAAAACCTTGGTTTACACGCAGTCGATAACCTGGTGTATTCATTAAACAAAGTATTAAAACCTTGTTACAATTCGAATCCCCAATTAGTTGGAATATTTATCTTCGGGTATAATAATAATTTGACAAGGACACTTGCAATTTATATTTATGACTGATGGACTGTTATGGACAAAAACCAGACGGACATATTGAATAATCCAGGACAAAGGACAATTAACCCATGGGCATAAAACTAAAATCAACACGTCAAACATCATGATTACGGAAGTTTAAATAAGCATAATTCTTTTATTTCATATTTTATTTCCTTTATTTTATATTTAATTGCACTTCTAATTATCGCACTTTTATTGTTATTTTATCGCATTTTTATTATTCGCAATTTCATTATCGTTATTTACTTTACGCTTTAATTTAAAGTCTTGTATTTATTTTATATTTTACATTAGGTTTTAACTGCGACTAAAGTTTTAAAATCGACAAACCGGTCATTAAACGGTAAAAACCCCTCTTTATAATAATAATATTACTTATATATATATTTGTATTTTTATAAAAGTAAACTAATATAGCGTTGAGCTTTGCTTAAAGATCTCCCTGTGGAACGAACCGGACTTACTAAAAACTACACTACTGTACGATTAGGTACACTGCCTATAAGTGTTGTAGCAAGGTTTAAGTATATCCATTCTATAAATAAATAAATATCTTGTGTAAAATTGTATCGTATTTAATAGTATTTTCTGCGTAAAATATAAGCTATTTTATATACTACCCCGCTGCACATCAAGTATTTTTGGCGCCGCTGCCGGGGAACAACTCTTAAAAGCCGGAAGCGCAACGCTAATATAAAAAAAAAAAAAAAAAAAAGATTTTATTTACTTTTATTAAAAGTCGTTTTTGTAAAAATTACGTTTTAATCATTCAAAAATATAAAAAGAAAAACAAAAATATAAGTATTTTTAGGATTTTGTTAAATATTTAAGTTTTATAAGTTTCTTTATCTTTATTTTAATTTATAAAAATATAAATTTTATTAAAAATCGTTTATTTAAATTAAAAACAAAAAACAGAAAAATAAAAAAAAAAAAAAAAAAGAAAAACGCGTAAAAACAAAAGCTGTCAACTGAATTCCTGAACCCCGCGACTCGCGGAGTTTTCCTCTTTATTTGCCGCGACTCGCGGAGGCCTTCTGACACACGGACAAAAACCCTAATCACGGGTTATTTTTAATTATTATTATTATTAAAACCTAATTATTATTATTATTATTATTAGTTTTAAGTTTTATTTTTATTTATGTATTTAGTTTAAATAAGTTTTTATTAAATTGTAAAATTAATAGTTTTATTAAATAAATAATATAAAATAATATTTTTATAAAAATTGTACTTTTTACAACTTTTTGTATATTTTTATATTTTGTACCTTTTTAATCGTTGTAGCGTAACTTTTGTATTTTTAGCTCATATTTAATTTTAAACTTAGTTTTTGCTATAGTTATTTTTACTCCTAGATTTTTAGGCTTTGCCGTAGAATTCCTTAAGTGCTTATTCCTTAGACTAAGTTTTAGGTGCTTTAGAATTTTACGACGCCGTATTTCGCACTACTTTCTTATTTTTATTTTTCGACGCCTATTTTTCGACCTTTTATTTTTCGACATTTTTCGACGCGCAATCTATTTCTTTCTTATTTCTCGCCATTCTAGTTTTTAGGACTTAGAATTTTTTTTCTACTTCTTCTCTAAATTTCTTAAAATTACGAAAATTTATTTTAAGTGGTTAAATTGATAGACATCAAAATTTTCTGGTTCGTAGTAATAGTTGGATTTGTACGTGGACCGGGTTATTGGAGCCAAACAGTCTTCAATTATATTGAGACCAAACGAATCCTGCCCCTCTGCTGCATCTTTTGGCTATTCGAAACGTGGGCAAAATCAGAAAAGTCTATTGGTTGGATAACTTATTATAATTTTTCTTTCCTTTTTAAAACTAATAGGATATTCAGTGAATGCACCGAGCAAGACGTTCACCACCTGTAACTCGATCAAGACATCGTTTAAACAAATATAGCTGCCGTTGATTTTTCTTTAGACTCGTCATCAAGTCGACCGAGTACTTCAACTCAAATTTCCGATAATCTAGTTTTTGAAACCAATATCACAATTGAGAATCCGGAGAATACTCAGGGACAATTCCGAGACCCTGATCCATTAATTATTCCTCCGGAACCACCAATCATTCAAACAGAGATTGTTGAGGAAGAAACCATTAAATCAGAAACCTCTAGTGATTCAGATACAACACTTCCAATCATGGAAAATCTAGAACCTCTAAGTATGGAAGATCGAATGAGAGCCACACGCACGGGCCAAGGTCACGCCATTATTAAACCAGAAGTTAATGCTCCAGATTATGAAATTAAAGGACAAATTCTACACATGGTAACTAACCAATGCCAATTCAGTGGTGCACCGAATGAAGATCCTAACGAACACCTTCGTACGTTTAAAAGAATTTGTACACTATTCAAAATCCGAGAAGTGGAAGATGAGCAGATCTATCTCATGTTGTTTCCCTGGACTTTAAAGGGAGAAGCCAAAGATTGGTTAGAATCGTTACCTGAAGGGGCGATTGACACATGGGATGTTTTAGTTGAAAAATTTCTTAAACGATTCTTTCCGGCATCCAAAGCCGTGAGACTTCAAGGAGAAATTGTTACGTTCGCGCAAAATCCAAATGAAACATTATATGAGGCGTGGACAAGATTCGGAAGGATGTTGAGAGGATGTCCTCAACACGGATTAGATACTTTTCAAATAGTACAAATCTTCTATAAAGGCGTAGACATCGCCACACGAAAAGACATCGACATAACCGCTGGTGGATCCATTATGAAGAAAACCGCAACTGAAGCTTACAAAATTATTGATAACACAGCCTCCCACTCGCATGAGTGGCACCAAGAAAAAGATATCTTTCGATCATCTAAAGCGGCTAGAGCCGATTCTAGCCCTGACTTTGATTCCGTTTCCGCAAAAATAGATGCTTTCGAAAGACGAATGGAAAAGATGAATAAAGATATTCACGCAATACGAATCAGTTGTGAGCAATGCGGTGGACCACACTTATTGAAAGATTGTCACATTGAACCAACGATGGAACAACGAGAGAATGTTTCCTATATGAACCAAAGGCCGGGAAATAATTATCAAAATAATTATCAACCGCCAAGGCTAAACTTAAATCGAAATCAAAACATTCTTTACAATCCAAAAGGACCCGAAAATAACTGGTATAACCAACAAGGTCCGAATAACCAACCGACTCAAAACAACACTTTCAATCAACAAAGACCTAGCTTGTATAAACCACCACAACAACCCGAAGAGAAAAAGCCAAATCTAGAAGAAATGATGGCAAAGCTGATTGAATCTCAAACACAATTCATTACATCTCAAACCCAAACGAACGAGAGATTTGATCAGTCATTAAGAACTCAACAAGCTTCCATTTTGAATCTTGAAAAACACGTAGGTACTCTTGCTAGCATGATGAGTGAGAGGGAACAAGGAAAGCTACCGAGTAATACTGAAGTAAATCCTCGGAATGAGAATGTTAATATGGTTTCAACGAATTCTGAAAAACCAGCATCAGAAGATGGGAAGGTTTTAGATGAGAGTAACAATGAAGAAGTTACACCACCACCACCCGAGTATGTAAAGCCAGTGGTGGCACCATACAAACCACCCATCCCGTTTCCAAGAAAAGGAGTTGAGTATGAGCAAGTGATAGGTAATAAAGATTGTGATACCTCTGGAAAGAAGAAGAAGAAAAAGAATAAGAAAGTGCAAGAAACAAAAGCCGTAAATATAAACCCGGTGAATACAGTTCCACCAAAACCTCCACCTAGGGTAGGTGATCCGGGTGAATTTATTGTTCCTTGTCTACTTAGTGATTGTGTCATGTATGATGCACTAGCAGATTTAGGTGCAAGTGTGAGTGTTATGTCTCTTTCATTATATAAGAGATTAGGGGTAGGTGAGTTAAGTCCAACGGATATGAGTGTTCGACTCTTTGATCAAACCATTAAGCACCCAGTTGGAATTGCTGACAACCTACCCATTCAAGTAGGTAATTTAACCTTTCTAGTCGAATTCATTGTCATTGACATAGAAGAGGACTCAAACATTCCTCTAATTTTAGGACGACCATTCTTAGCGTCCACCGGGGCGTTATTTGATGTAGGAAATGGAAGAATGACACTTAGTAGTGGTGACAAATCGATCACCTTTATGATTCGAAAGTCTAAATCTCCACCAGCCAAAACCGTTGAACCAGTAAAAACAATTGGTAAGAACCATGTGGTTTTACCAACTCCAACGGTAATACTTAGCAATAATGAAACGCCTAAGTGTGGGGAAAATGAAGTAACACCTAATGATGACATGATAACAAAGAACCCCGTTGTTGATACGAAATTAAATGATCCCGTTATTAATAGTTCAATGAAGAAACTTATTAAACGGATTCGCGATGCTAAAACCAAGGGGAACTTTAAGTTATGTAACCGGTTAGTATCCAATCTATCACCTAAAGAAAAGGAGAAACTAGTTGAAATTGTGGATATTACACAGGAATCCGACCAATGGCTTAAAGAAAAAGTCACGGATATGCAAGTTGATTATGGACCAAGAGAAATTGACGATGAAGTTAATCACAATTTTGACACCACAGCTACCTAAGTGTGGGGAGATTCAAGTGTTCTAAAAAGAAAATGCTATCTAGAGTTAGTTGTTCTGTTCTCATGTAGTTCTGAGAATGGAATCCGAGTGGTCTTTTCCGCTAGCAGACACTAAAGAACTAGTTTTCTCCCCCCATTCTGAATTTTTGTTTTTTTTAGGTTTTATATGAAATTAATATGCTTTTAAGTTTTGTGTGATATTTAAAAACAAAATTTACTTTAATTCATTAAGTTGAAAAAATGATTTCTAAAATTCGTCGTGAGTTGAAGACTAGGTCATTAAGCCGAAATTGCTTTACCCGAGGGCGGGACGAAAAATTTTGTTATCATTATTTTTAATTTTATTGATCTAAAGTATGCCAAAAAGATATTAGACTTTATAAATTTTTGAACGTGGGGTAATATACCCAACTTCAAAAATATGTATATATATGTTTGTATTTTATATTATAAAACAGGGTAGAACAACGCACTTTCAAAGACTAACATTAAGTTCAGCAATAGCTACTGATTTTGACGACAAGAAGCAAAATATCAAATGTGATGTAAAATAATATGCTTACAAACTGGGTATTTTTAATCACTTTTCTACACTAATCACCCTCATGAATTTATAATTATAGTCTGATTTCATGCAAATGAGGGCATTGCATGATCTTAAGTGTGGGGAAGGGTTATAAATTCTCTCAGGTTTATACTTGGTTTATTTGCCAAATTTTGTGAAAATTTGAAAAATTTTCAACTAAATGAATTTAAAATCATGTTTATACATATTTATGAACGGTGAAAACTAGGTGATAATACCGAAATTATCGTTACCTCGAAAAGGACATAAATTGAGAAACACCCTAAAACGCTTGAATTCATTTAAAATGAAATAAAAGAAAATAAAAAGGTAAAGAAAGAAACTAAGTGTGGGAAGAATGTACCAAGTTATTCAATTTAAAACATATATCACATATTTTTGTACAAGATTATTGCAGGTACTTTTGCTTTGGATGATACTAATCAGTTTTACCCGGTTTACTGTAATACAATTGAAAGAAAGATGGATCTACACGATGAATCAATTCCATCATTTGAAGGAAGTAAAGTCTTCCGAAAAAGACACGCGCTTCTTGATTTAGGTCATGAAGTTGTCGTCCAGACCAGCTGTAGGTTGACGAAAAACCTAGAAAAGTCATCTCTAAAATCAGCAGGAAATCCACGGACCTCAGCATTAAACAGGGTCGCCAAGTGGTCAGATTTATCCTAACCATGAGAAGGATTTATCTCGTACAATGGGGAGGCACCGTGCAAATTAGCTGGATAAGACTAATGAATCAGATCCCCAGAAAGGATAATCTCCTTAAAGATTAAAAATCAGCTTTTAAGACTGATATTACTCAATCCTAGAGATTGACCTTAAAGATTGAGAATTCAAACTCATGGAATTCGATGATATCTAAACTCGAGCTTAAACGAAAAAATATTTTGATCAAAATTATAAACCGATTTGTTTTCTGAAAACCCTATTTTCAATGCGTTCATTACCATTGAACGTAAAATCCTAGGAATTCACCTGGAATTCATTAGGTCACCTGAACTAAATCGGGTGTCAACCGTAAGAACGGTGGTTGCATAGCATGGTCAAAGACAGGACCTTGTGCCAGACCGAAAAATTATAAGGGTGAGCTTTACTATTGCTCCTACCAAGGATAGTAATTGCGTCCGACACGTTATAGACTATAATCAAAAGCATGTCACGGGACATTGCCTTAACAGTTGCTTGTTCAACGCTTTCCTTTACAACCGGACGGTAGTTTGCCGAAAGGTAATATACGGAACAAGTAAACTGGACGTGTTGCTTTCCAAATACAAGGTTAGCAAGTGGGTGACACAAAACCGCAAGTTTTGAGCTAAAATTTTCAAATCTGAAACCCACCAAACCCACAAAAATATTTTGCAAACACCGGTAAAGGGTTATTCCGGAAAACTTATCTAGGGTAAAAACTAGATTTAATTTTCAAAAGATCAAATGTTTTTCATAAAGATCCAATTTCCTTAATGGATCTAAATTTTTATAGTCATGTGGGACTGTAAACCATATCGTCACTACCATTGTTTATACCGCCGTATAGAAATCACTGATGTACAAAGTGTGAAGAATAAAGAAGTGATTCTAGTATTTCAAGACAATATTGCTTGAGGACAAGCAACGCTCAAGTGTGGGAATATTTGATAATGCTAAAAACGAACATATATTTCATAGCATTATTCCTCAAGAAAGACAAGCTTTTAGTTGCAATTGTTCTATTTACAAGTGATATTCGTTTAAATAATAAAAGGTGAAGACAAAAGACAGATTCGACGAATTGAAGACGCAAACGACCAAAAAGCTCAAAAGTACAAAAGACAATCAAAAAGGTTCCAATTATTGATAAGAAACGTCTCGAAATCACAAGAGTACAAGATTCAAAACGCAAAGTACAAGATATTAAATTGTACGCGAGGACGTTCGAAAATCCGGAACCGGGACCAGAGTCAACTCTTAACGCTCGACGCAACGGACTAAAAATTACAAGTTAACTATATATATAAATATAATATAATATATAATTAATTATATTAATTATATATATATTATATATATATATAATAAAAACCATCGGCAGCCAGAAACTCCAAGGGTGTAAAATGAAAATACCTCTCCGCGACTCGCGGAGTTTGAAGGCTATTTGGCCGCGAGTCGCGGAGCCCCAAAAATCAAATCTGGCTATAAAACCAACCGAATTCTGATCGAATTGAACACAATATTTTCATCTCTCTCTCAATATATACGAGTAATATATATTTATATTTATAATTTATATTTTAATTTTAATTATAATTCTAATAATAAGGTATGTTAGCGAATGTTGTAAGGGTGTAAGTCGAAATTCTGTCCGTGTAACGCTACGCTATTTTTAATCATTGTAAGTTATGTTCAACCTTTTTATATTAATGTCTCGTAGCTAAGTTATTATTATGCTTATTTAAAACGAAGTAATCATGATGTTGGGCTAATTACTGAAATTGGGTAATTGGGCTTTGTACCATAATTGGGGTTTGGACAAAAGAACGACACTTGTGGAAACTAGGCTATGGGCTATTAATGGGCTTTATATTTGTTTAACTAAATGAAAGTTTGTTAATGTTAATATAAAGATTTACAATTGAGCGTCCCTATAATTTACCATATACACTCGATCGGACACGATGGGCGGGGTATTTATATGTACGAATAATCGTTCATTTAACCGGACACGGGAATGGATTAATAGCCACTAGAATAATCAAAACAGGGGTGAAATTACATTCAAGGGTAATTGGTGTAATTGTTAACAAAGTAGTAAAACCTTGGTTTACACGCAGTCGATAACCTGGTGTATTCATTAAACAAAGTATTAAAACCTTGTTACAATTCGAATCCCCAATTAGTTGGAATATTTATCTTCGGGTATAATAATAATTTGACAAGGACACTTGCAATTTATATTTATGACTGATGGACTGTTATGGACAAAAACCAGACGGACATATTGAATAATCCAGGACAAAGGACAATTAACCCATGGGCATAAAACTAAAATCAACACGTCAAACATCATGATTACGGAAGTTTAAATAAGCATAATTCTTTTATTTCATATTTTATTTCCTTTATTTTATATTTAATTGCACTTCTAATTATCGCACTTTTATTGTTATTTTATCGCATTTTTATTATTCGCAATTTCATTATCGTTATTTACTTTACGCTTTAATTTAAAGTCTTGTATTTATTTTATATTTTACATTAGGTTTTAACTGCGACTAAAGTTTTAAAATCGACAAACCGGTCATTAAACGGTAAAAACCCCTCTTTATAATAATAATATTACTTATATATATATTTGTATTTTTATAAAAGTAAACTAATATAGCGTTGAGCTTTGCTTAAAGATCTCCCTGTGGAACGAACCGGACTTACTAAAAACTACACTACTGTACGATTAGGTACACTGCCTATAAGTGTTGTAGCAAGGTTTAAGTATATCCATTCTATAAATAAATAAATATCTTGTGTAAAATTGTATCGTATTTAATAGTATTTTCTGCGTAAAATATAAGCTATTTTATATACTACCCCGCTGCACATCAGGTTGCATTTCCGCAATGGCTGCGGCTACACGTTCTTGGATCATCTCTTCAATTTGAGCAGCAGTAGGTGTGGATCGACCGTTAGCCATGGTGTTCTATACAAACATTTTGACTCAAGTCAAAATCCAGCATTCAATATATAATAATATAGTATATAACAACCTACATGTAAACAGCACAACACATGTTAATTAAGTAACGCAAGTTGATACAAGTACCGCAAAACACCATACAGTAACGTAAATAGAACACTTGTGCAAGAAGTAACATTACAAAGTTTCCATTCATTAATAATAAGTTTCATACATCATGATAGATTCGTACAATACATAAGTGAAATATGAAACTACAACTAGATTACATCATGAAATCTAATACAAAAGGTCCTACGGTGAAGGTGGGTGTAGGATGTCTAAAACCTGAGCCAACTGCTCCTCGAGCTCAGTAACCCGAGCTCGGAGGATTCCCACCTCCCTCCTTAGTTCCTTGTTAGAGGGAGATGGTGGGGCAGGCGGCGCAGGTGGTGCGGGTGGTGCAGACCGCACGAAACGGGGTGCAGATGTTCCGGCTCCAGAAATAGTCAGTACGTAACGGGGTGTCTTACGCACTTGTGGGTCGGCAGGATACGGAACAAGCCGCTTACGGGCAGTAACCCTACGACGCCAACCAAACGCGTCAGTGAAGGCTCGTCCTCCGTTGATCCCCGGAATAATGGTACCGTCGAAGCGATACCGCTTCTTCGGCGGGGTGGAGGGTGGCTGAATAGGTATATCAGCAGGGTCCTCATCATCACTGAGTCGTCTGAGGAGGTATCGTCGGATGAAGCATCAGTGGATGACGGGTCGTCCGAATCATGTGGTGGCTGTACGAGTGGCTGAACTGGCCGTCCTTGAGCGGCCATCATTTGTTGGTAACGAGCGGGTCCGATCGGAATGAGACGTCCATCAGGGGCGCGTCGGCACCAATGGCGATACCGGTTATGGAATGGACCTTCCCCGAACTCCGCGGGAATCACAATCTCGCCGGAGCGGGGCTGTGATCCTGAAGGTCCGGGGGCAGATGGAGCTGGAATCTCCGAAGGGTCCTGGGCTCCACTTGAAGTAACCACTGAGGCAGGCGCCTGGCTGCTAGTCCCGGAAGATGAAGCGCCGGGGTCACTCGTGGGTAGTGGGATCGGTGTGTCGGCAGCAGCAGCAGGTGGGGTGGCTGACGAGTCTGAACTGCCCAAAACGATAGCAGGTGGAATATCCGACATCTGAACAAGGAAAAATAAATTTTTCCATGTCAGTAAGTCATAAAGCAAGCATGTATTAGGCCAACAGTTTAAATCATGTATAACAGTAAGTAGCATGACAATAATAACGAATCGTACAGAGGTAGCATGCAATCGAAAGCAAGTAATATCATACAGTAGTGAAATCATGTAGTAGCATATGGCATATAGCAGTAAAAGTAAGCAGCAGCATGCAGTAAGTCAGCAGAAACAAGTAAACTAGCAACTTGTAAATTAGTCCTATTAGTGAATCCTAATCGGGTCGGTCTTAGACTCATTAATGCAACCTAATTCCCTACAACCAATGCTCTGATACCAAATGTGATGCCCCATACAAAACCATTGTGTACGAATCATCAACAACAAGATCATTACAAGGTTAAGTACTATATGCTGTAATAAAAGAAGTTGCATTCATGATAAAAAGATGACGTCATAACCGACGTCAATTGTTTTACACCAACAGTATGCTTCTACAAATAGCAAGTATGAATAAATGTATGTGACCCTTAGGTCATTACAAAACATAGTTTCAAATGTATTAAAGTTTGAATGCAAGATAAACAGTTCATGCGGTGATAACACTAGAGCAGCGGGTGTCTACGGCAAGACTAGCACGACAGCGAAAGCAAATAACCTTAAGCACCTGAGAAAAACATGCTTAAAAACGTCAACACAAAGGTTGGTGAGCTATAGTTTAAGTATAACAGTATGTAAGGTAGGCCACGAGATTTCAGTGCTACAAAGAGCATTTCAAAATAGTATGATAAAGTATATGTTAACCGTGGGCACTTGGTAACTAACTTAACGTTTATATCCCCTGAAAGTACACTTGGCAAGTGCGTATGTTTACGAAGTATTAAACACTCATTAAATGCTAGCGCTACTAGCCCGAGTGGAGATGTCAAACCCTATGGATCCATATCTAAGATTCGCCTTCACCGGTTCAAAAACCGATGACTAAACGTTACCGAGCTAAAGGGAATGTTTCTGCCGTTATATAACCCACACATATATAAGTTTAAGTACTCGTGCCTAGTATGTAAAACATAAAATCCGCATGTATTCTCAGTTCCCAAAATAAGTTAAAGTAAAAAGGGAATGCTATAACTCACAATGATAAAGTAGCGGTAAAGTATGACTCGGAAAGTAAGCAAGTAATCGGTCCGAAAGGTCCAACGAGTCCTCAACCTAAGTCAAGTAGTAATAAGTCAGTAAATCGTCCCAAAAGGTTTAAAAGTATGTAAATAAGGTCTTAAAGGTCATCATCATTCATCATCAAACAAAAGGTGTAAAGTAAGTTTCGTTTATGAAAGTAGTTTAAAACAAAGGCTGACTTTGATCAGTCACCACGGCCTCTATACCTACTGAAATAAGGTGAGACCAGTGGCCATGGCTCCGTCTATGAGTCCTTTAGTTGTAGTAAAAATTACAAAAGCAAACTAGTCTTCGTTTGACCGTGGCGACGGTCTAAGTGCGAGTAGGTCAGAATTTTCAGCAAAACGTTAAAAGACAGTGACGATCGGAGGGCCATAAATCCTAAACCGTAACTCGGATTAAGACGAGTCCTATATGAAAAGTTTTCTAATCAAACAGAGATATCTGAGAATTATAATTACAGTAGCCCAGGTCGTACGGGTCAGACACAGAAACAGTAGAATAGTAGGGTCAGTAGGTTCCGGTGGTTCTTGGTGCTCGATGCTTATCATGGTTCTCATCCTTGATGCATATAGCTTCAAGTGTATAACTCGTTGATGTGTTTGCATCATTTTCACCAAGGTTTGACCATCATAACCCAAGTGTAAGTCTAAGACATGAAGCACAACTCACTTAAGTGTTGCAAGTGTTTTGATGAACCAAAGTTACATCAAAGTCTTAGATTCAACACATACATGAAATGTAAAAGTAATATTAACCAAGTTTTAACTATTATGACACAAGTGTAGGTCTAAGACATGTAGCACAACTCACTTAAGAGTTGTATGAAGTTTGATGAACCAAAGTTACATCAAAGTCTTAGATCTAACACATACATGAACTTTAAAACTAATAATAAGTTACAAACTTGAAAGTAAACTTATGAAATCAAGATCTTGAGTTGTAGAACATAGTTCTTAGTTAGATCTTGAAGATCCAAGACTCAAAAGTCTAGATCAAGCATAAGTATACAAAGTTATAATTTAAGAAAGCTTACTAACATGTTCTTGAACTTTTAAAGTTAACTCTAGTTCAAGAAAGTATGAGATCAAGACTAACTTGTAGTACTTGACCATTTAACCAACAACATGAAATTAAAGTGCATAATATGAAGTAACAAACTAAATAAACAAGTAAATAATTCATGGTGGTTCATACTTTAAAGATTCAAACCAAAGTTTGATCTTTAAGAAAATAAACTTTAAAGTTTACTAACATGAATTACAAGTATGCTTTACAACCATGAACTTACAATCTTTGAAACAACATATGTAGAACATAAACTAGAAAGTTTATGTTCTTGTGTGTTCTTGTAAATACAAGATAAATGAAGAACAAACTAACAAGTTTGGTTCTTGAAAACTAGGAAGTAACAAACAACAACTACAAGTAAGTAACAATTAATCAAAGAAAAGTAACATTAAACAAAAGAATGATGATGATGAAGGTTTGTGGTTCAGTTTTAGAAGGAAAGAAAAGAGAGAATTATTGTCCAAGTTACTTACAATCTTTTAGAGAAAAAGAGAGAAAGATGAGAGAACTTTGAGAGAAAAAATGCAAGTATGTGTGTGTGTGAGAAAGTGAAGAGTAATGCAAGTAAATGTAGTGGTAAAAAAAATTAAAACTCCTCTAATGGCCATCAAAGGCCACGGCCAGCAGCATCACCAAGAGGGAGGGAAAAGTTCAATGGTTTCTTGCATGTAATTGTCCTTAAAGGTGGTTACTTGATGGTCATGCATGGGGATTATGTGCAAACTAGATTCCAAGTCTCCTTAAACAACTAGTTACAATTAAATTGATACTTACAAGTGGAAGACATAGGCTAAATAGTCCAATTAAGAAGTAGGGTGGGCTCTTTAACTCCATGTACAAATATAAAGCCCAAGTTTGTAAGTAATTAACAAGTAATCCAATAAAAACCCATGTAATTAACTAATAACCTTAGTTAAATAAAATGATTAATAAAACTTAATCATGAACGTAAATAATACTTGAAAATATTATTTGTGTAAGTTTAGTGTGTCACAAAGACGTTTCGGGCAATTAAAATCACGTACGGGCATTCATGGCAACATGTAAATGTAATAACATACATTCGTTTAATCACACGTATTAATAATAATAATTATTAATAAATAAACATTGAAAAATCCAGGGTCGTTACAACCAAGTTGCGAGCATTTACAGATTCGCAGTTATTGGCAAATCAGTTTAATGGCTCTTTTGAAGCACATGACTCCTCAATGCAAAAATATTTGAAGTTGTTGCAAGAATCAGCTGTGCGGTTTGGGCATTTTGAACTTGCACAAGTTCCAAGGAGTCAAAATAAGAAAGTAGACGCGTTAAGTAAGCTGGCTGCTTTAACATTTTCACATTTTCAAAAGCAAGTTTGGGTTGAGGAATTGCCAGGCAAATCAATAGATAGCGATTTAATGGTCGCGTCTGTGGAAGAAGAACAGCCAAATTGGATGGAACCAATTTTGAAATATATCCGCAATGACGTTTTACCAAATGATAAGCGCGAAGCTCATTTAGTTAGAGAGCGAGCACCAATGTACATCATTCAAAATGAAATTTTGTATCGTAAGTCATATTGTGGTCCAATGATGCGGTGTGTTGGCCCAATTGAAGCAGAAATGATAATTGATGAAGTACATAATGGTTCCTGCGCATTACATTCAGGTTATAAAACTATCGCGGCTAAAATTATGCGGATAGGTTACTTTTGGCCATCCTTATACCGCGATGTCGCAAGGATTGTTAAGCGTTGCAAAAGTTGCCAAAGGCATGCTCCACGGAATCGGATGCCAAGGCATGATATGATTCCCGTTAATTCGCCAACGCCATTTCACAAGTGGGCTATTGATATTGTAGGACCATTTCCCGCAGGTCCTGGAAATGTCAAATTCCTAATTGTGGCAATTGACTACTTTACAAAATGGGTTGAAGCTAAGGCGGTTCGCACTATTACTGGAGTGCAAGTGCGTAATTTTGTGTGGGAGTATATTGTTTGCAGATTTGGCATTCCACGTGAATTAGTTAGCGATAATGGTGCTCAAATAGCGAAAGATCCCTTCAAGACATGGTGCACTGATTTAAATATAATCCAGAAGTTTACATCAGTGGCACATCCGCAGGCTAATGGCTTGTGTGAAGTAACCAACCGCGATATTGTGAGCGGTATTAAAAAGAGGTTATATGAAAATCGAACTGGTTGGGTGGATGAGCTGCCCAATGTATTATGGGCACATCGCACTACTTTCAAGAAGAGTACATGGGAAACACCCTTTAGTTTAGTATATGGCTCTGAAGCACCTGCTAAAATTCTTGTTCCAACGCATAGAGTCGCTAACTTTGATGAAGAAGTGAATGGCGAAGCCTTATGCAAAAATTTGAATTTAGTTGAAGAGCGAAGGTTAATGGATGCTATCAGAGAGGCAAATAATAAACAGCAAATTGCCAAATATTACAACAAAAGAGTACGCGCTTTGTCTTTTGATGTAGGTGAATGGGTGCTGTGAAACAATGATGCGAGTAGAGCAGAAAAACTTGGCAAATTAGGGCCTAACTGGGAGGGTCCTTATCAAGTTGTGGCAATTAATGCAGCAGGTTCATATAAGTTCGCAGACATAGAAGGGCGAACTCTCCCTAATGTGTGGCATGCTGCTTTATTAAAGCGATATTATGCATAACTTTGCAAAAATAAAGTGTTGGCCAATGTGCATGTGTGTTCAAAGTGCAAAATGAGATGCGAAGCCTGTATTTGATATTTTTCTATGTGTTTTCATTTTTAATTTTTGCAAGTCTTGATCACACTTGTAAGAATATGAAAGCAAACACTTGTAAGAATATGCGAAAAAATTTGTTTGTATTGACAAGAATAATCATACTTTGTGGAATACTTAGAGTTTATGAAATATTCTATAATATTTTTGTTTTATAATACTGGTATGATTCGCAAAGGCTAAGTCACGTAGTGATGAAATTGCCCACTTACGCAGAAACTAATTATCGCGAAAGGAACTTAATTTCCTAAGTATTTGATTTTGCCATACTTAGATGCTTCGCGGTGCTAATTGATTGCCTAAGGATCGTTTTGGCGGACTTAGAAGATTCATAACGTATAAATATGCATGCATACAGATTGTTTCGCAAAAGTACATACTTATTATGTGCACGATAATAAGAGTTGGAAATTGCAAAGGACAAGTCCGTGTTATGAATATTACTGATAAAAGCGCTATATAAATAAAAGTACTTGCAAAAATATGCGAATATACAAAAATTTTATTAATGACAACGCAGAGATAGCTGCGTGCTAATTTTACACAGTACATTTATTACTTAGATAAATCAAGCTTAATGATGTTATCTGCAGTAGCATCATCCTGCTCGCTTATCGCTGTAATTTTTGGAATAGGAATATCCGCTATGTTCTCTTTTGCAGTAGCAAACACATTTCGAGCGTCTGTTAAAGAGCATAAACGGCCGTCTATTGCGGATGGTAGTGGCTCTGGTAGAGGGCAGTGGGTGGCGATCTGATCCATGAATTCCACTCTTTCGCGCAGTTGTAGCGCAGCTGCGTATGTGGAAAATTGTGCGGAAACAGGTTGTGAGTTGAGAATTTTTCTAGCCAACTCTAGTAAATGTTGGCGAAGCTTTGTGAACTCAAGCTCCGCAGAAGCTTTAGCAGCCAAAGCGTTTTCTCGCTCTGCAGTCAGCATTGTAACCTCCTTTGTTAGCGATTTAACAGTAGCTTGAAAGTTGTTTTCTTTATCAGCCGCAATAGAAACTTGTTGTTTTAAATCATCAACGGCGGTTTTTGCTGCGGTGAGCTCATAAGATAGATCAACATAGCGCTTTTCGCTGTCTGTAGCTTTGGCTTTCTCAGTCAGATATTTGGCTTTTTCAGCCTCAAGAACATTGAAGAATTGTTCTTGGCGACAAATCATGTCGTATGCAGAATTAAACGCCATATAGAAATTCTGCACGAAGCTATTATGTGCTTCAAGTGCAGAAAGCTTCGAGAACTCGCGGCGAAGCTCGTTTGAGATTGCCAGCTTCATCTAGTGGTGTTGATCTAGCGCCGCAGAAGAAGAAGCACAAGTATATCCAGATAAACCGTCAACTCTCACCCCATAAGAGTCGGGTGAATTACGAAGCAACTCAATTATTTGGTCAACAGTGTTCGGGCTAGGAAAAATTGGGTCACTGGTTGATTCGCCTGCAAAAAGACGCAATTTATAAATTAGCGGAGAAATATAAACACCGCAAATGTTGTAATTATGAGATAATACTCAAGACTTACCCATTTGATCACCCTCATAATCGGAAATAACCGGATTATCATAAAGGGTAGAGTCGAGTTGCTTTAGCTTTTTGCTTTGCGATGATGGCGGCGTCTGGTATGGTCGTTTGGCAGAGCTCGGCTTGGTGAGAGGAGATTTGGAGGTTAAATCGACAACCGGAATTGCTTGCTTTTCTTTTCCAGATAACGCCGTTGATTTGGATTCTGGGCTTGTCAATAACTTTGTAATCAGTGTTTTTGGGTTAACCTTACTGTCAACCTCGTCGATCTTCATTATTAATTATAAAGAAGTTGTGAGTAAGAAAGAAGTTGCAAAGGTTGATTGAATATTTGATTAATTGTAAAGTATTCTGAATAGCGAGTAGGAAGTCTGTGATTGTGGACACGGGTATATATATAGGGGGAGTGAGAGTGCTAATCAACCGTTTAAGTATTCTTCATTATGATTAAACGGTAATATTTTCGCCAACGGATAAAAACGGTAACTTTGTTTGCTGTAACGGTAACAAAGGCAACGCGAAAATGTTTTAATGCGGATAAAGGTCAAAATAACTGCGAATTTATAGAGTTTATCATGATACATTTACTTCGCAAAATGTATCATAATAAACTGGGGGGACTTGATCATATACATAGCATTGTATATGTATATTTTATTTACTAAAGGCTAAAAACAGAAGTTACGCGAAGTATGTTCAAGAGGTTTGGAATATTCGCTGGAAATAATGATAGCGGATCAGGTGCCGCATTAATAAAAGACTGCGGGTTATTTTCGCTAAGATTACGCGGATGATTAGACAATCCGTAGACCGCGAATATTTCTAATACTATAAATAGAGAGCTTGGCCTCTCATTTATAGGTTGTTGATTCTCTGCCATTTGCCCGAACCTTTGTAATTTTCTCTTGTGATTTTGCCCAAGGAACTTTTACATCGTGTTAAGGTGAATCATGCTAATTAACAATCAAGACCAGGTCGGGGTGGTTGATCACTTGATTGCTAAAGTGAAAGACGATCATCAGGGCCCAAAATAATCATCAAACATCCCATCCTCCATCTTAATCTCATTGCACTCAATCCTTAATTAAGTAACTCATTAATTATGGATTGATCAACAACCCCGACGCCATGACCAATTCCAGTGATATACCACCAGGGTTCACACCACCCAGAGATACATCAATATCAATTAAATCATAATTAGAATTCGCAACAATGGATATTGTCACACAAACACCTGTTACCCCCACCGCGTTCATCTCTACAAACTATCACAGTTCACAATCAGTAGAACCACCGCCATTGATAGACAAAACGTTCGTACTAAACAACTATGACCATATTAGGCCAGTCATATGGAATCTACGAGCTACTAGCATCTTACAGAGTCAGCGAACATTGACCCATGTCAACCGTCCTGGGCATCTATGATTACCGTCCCATTTTTTCAGATTCATGACCCATTTTTTGATGTTGTGATCCTCTTTAGCTATTATATTTTCTGCTGTGGATTGTGAATCAACAATGATAAGTATGTCTAGGCCACCAATGTACTTGATTATGAAGTCGCTTAAACCTTATTCTTCATAATTCTTTGAGTTGACCAAGTACTTCTATATTTGATGATTCTCCAATCAATGCCCTTTGAAATATGTCATCATATTCATCTTCCTCATCCACTTGTAGTAACCTATTGGCATTCAACAGGTCGGGAATGTCTGTGTTAGTTTGGGTTTTTGGTGGAGGGTTAGGCGTCTTTGGAATATGGTTGGAGCGTGTTGGTTCATGTACCAGTTTTGGTGGGTTAGAGATTTGGACTCTTTGTTTTAGTTTTGGGAAGTGATCGGTTTGGTTTAGTTTGTTTGCAGTGTGGGATTGTTGTTGATGGTGAGGGTAAAAGGGAGGTTGGTGATGGTAGTGGGGGTTTTGTTGGTGGTGAGGATAGTGGGGGGTTTGTTGCTGATGATAAGGGTAAGGGTTTCCGTTGAGGTTCCGGTTTAGGTTAGGGTTGGAGTAGGGCTTCCTTGTAGAGTTATTGTTTGGGTGGGGTTTCATTGCTTAATTCATTACATCATTGAACATCCTCGCATCATGTCTGGCTTCATACGCTGGGTTGACCATATACCTTCTCTCATATGAATATCCCTTGTTTGTGTTATCTTTTGAGGTATTCCTTTCGTTTGAATCATCCATCTCGTTTCTGGATTTATATGCCCTGAGATTCATCTTTCCAAATTGAATCCTTCCTAGTCTTTCTACATAACTTTCAGGATCTTCAATTTTTTTCATACCTGACGAAACCAAATCGTTCATTTGCTAATCTACTTCTTGCTAGGTAGATGCCTGTTACACTTTCATATCTTTTAAAAAGCCGCCACAGATCTTCGACTAACCATAGTTTTGGGAAGTTGAAGAACAAAAAGGATGTAGTTTGTTTGCCGTTAACCCTTGTCGTAGAGAATCAGTAGTCGTTTCCATCTCTCATCCCTTTTTTGTTGGTTAGACTTAGATTGATAGCATTATTTGTGCATAACTCTATAAATATCTAATTATAAAGTAGCATAAAATATAAAATATAATAAAATAATACTATTATAGCAATTCATTAATTCAGAGAGCACTAGAGCAGGTTCCAATATACTTTATCATCTTATTTTGTAAAACATTTAACATCTTTTTTGTATAAGTAATTATGTCATATTTGATAACAGAACTTATATTATCAAAAACTATTCACGTGTTAAATAGAAGATTTAGGAAGATGTTATGATACGCTTGTAGGCTGCAATTTATCGAGTTCTTTTTAAGCCTTATTTTTTGAGTTCTTGTATGAGAAACATTACTCGAGTTGGCCCATTTATGATTAATTGGATGATAATTTAGCCCTTCAACTTGAATTTTCTTGTAGTTTTTAAGAATCTGAAGATGATCCTAATGTATATGTGCTCAAGTCTATTAAATATGTGGCAATTGAGGTTTGGCATAGCTAAGTTAAGAATAACTTTTATCTAAAAACAACTACGCAGTATTATTTTGGAATGTTTAGAGTTTTTGAAAAATGACTTTAACTGTTGTTTGATAGATGCATGTGATGTGTTTATGACAATGTTCTGATATGTGATGATTCAGAGTATGTAAAAGATGTCATAAATGAATTTTTCACTAACATAGGTATTTTACTTTTATGACTGGAAGCACAAAGAGCAAGACAGAGATATTGAAAAGAAGAAGAGAGCACGGGGTTATGAATTCTTGATAATTTAATAATAAACTTCTTTTATGTTGTAAATAATTAAGACATTAGTAACGTCACAATCAAACTACCATAGTGGTCGGTTTTAACCGAAATCGAACCGAATTCAAATTCGATTTTCGATTTCGGTTCGCTTTCAAATTCAAATTCGATTTTCAGTTTTGCTCTAAAAAATTTCAAAACCGTATACATCAAATTAACTGAAAACCGAGTCATCTAACAGAATTAAACTTCTTGCAAATGGAAGTATGAAGTAAAGACAAGGAAAATGATAAAGATAGATCAAAACGATAAACAAATACGTGTACATAGACTATGTTTGGCGACTAGCTTTTTGAAGCTTTTAGCTTTTTTTTAAAAAGCTCATGTATAACTTTTTAGCCTCATTTGGTTGATATAGCTTCAAGCTTTTTGAGGAGTTAAATAGCTCCCATTGAAAACGCTAATACAACAAGCGTTTATGATGCAAAAGAGCTTTTCGTATTTTAATTACACAAACACCCTTTTATATTTTACAAATCTTACCACGTAACATAACCCCTCGTCCCCTCCTATCCCATTTCACCTCTCTTTTCTATACTGCCATAATCATCTATACCTATATAAAGAATGACTCCCATTGTCAATTAATTAGTGTCATTTATTATTTTAATAATCTATTTTATGTGAGGTGAAGGGTACATCAATTGAAAGTTGAAAAGATTTCTAATCCTAATTTGCTGTTTTGTTAATTAAAGGGGGAAAAAAAAATTATACAAATTATAACTCAAAATACATACACTGTTACCTTGACACCGGGATTTAAACTTTACAGTTTCCCAAAATTGAATGCAACCGCCTAAAACTCTAATACAACCGTCGGCCTTCCATGTTTCTCCAATCCGGTCGATGAACCCTAAAATCGAAATCATAATTTCATCCCCAATTGTTTTAGCCTTCTTCTTTCTCATGTGTTTCTGCAACCCGCCCATTTCGATTGGTCCGAGAACCCCCTTACCTCCACTTCACTGTAACCGTTCAATTTCAATTAAAGGTAACGTTAAAGAGATGGTGCATTCAATTAAACATGCAATTGAAGCGACGGTTGACATTCCCTGTATGGCAGTTTCTTATTGGTGTATAAATTCCAATTACCTTCTTCATTGGTATGGTTATCAACCAACAAGTCAATTAACCAACAAGTCAATTTTTATTGCAATGGCTGAGGGTATGTCGTCCACCACATCTGATGTTAACAGAAAACCATATGTGCTGCTCAGTGAACTTGAATTAGGCAAACCATCACAGGTTAAGGTCATGATCTGTAGGAGTTGGGACACACATACGGTCCATGGCAAGTATTTAAGCACCGAATTTATTGCTTCAGACGAGCAGGTATAGAAACTTCATTTGTAAAGCATTTCTGTTTTTTGTATGTGTTCCAATATGCTAATATTCGCCAGATTAGTTGTGTGCATGTTACATTATAGAATACCTTTGTTAATTAGGCAATCGCTTCTTTTGTAATTGGTTTATTATCCTGCTCAACTTTAACACCTTTATCGCGTTCGTTTCATTGTGGGTTACTTTTGTTTCATGAGGGTAATGTAGAATGGTGTAATGAGAGATTACCTTTGTTAATTATGCATTGCCTTATTTTGCTATGGTTTTAGTAGGCTGTTCATTTATAAGCCCTTTATGATGTGCGTGTGATTAGGGCCAAGTTTTGTTTCATGGTGTTCATGTATAACAGTGCAACCTTAATTTCATGCTTCTAATGTATAACACTTTTGGTCTCTAAATACTCATTCATAACAGTTTGCGTTATTACCAATGGGAGCCAATGTTTACATTCATTGATTTTATAATTCTTTTCCCTTACATAATACCTTTGTAACTTAATCATTAACTTTTTTTGTAACTCCCTTATGATGGTCTCCATGTGTAACAGCTATATTACCTACATGTTCAGTAAGATGATGCCTTGGTGTCCTAACAATTCAATTTTTTTGGGTGGTTTTACAATGCATGATACGGTTTCCTCTGAAGCTTTCAATTATTTTGCCTTGATTCTATTTTTGTACCACACCTATACCATTTTTCAGTATTTGTGCCATTCTGGGCAATTTATGTTTAATGATGCTCATGTATAACAGTTTACAATTCTACATGTTAACCTGACTGATACCTTTGTTCCTTTTCCAATCATGTATGCTTGCAATGTTTTACCCTGGTAACCACTAACAACTTTCTCCCTTTAATGTAATTTAGGGAAACGTCATCCAATTGACCGCCCGGAGCAATGTCGCACACCATTTCATTGCCAGGCTGAAGGATGGCTGCATATTCTTACTCAATGACTTCGATGTCATAGCGAACAGGCCCGATTACCGCATCATGAGGGATAACCATCTCATGATTGAACTTAACGGCTCCACTTTCATGCGAAAACAGAATGCTGCTGACATCACTGGGTTTATCCGACACCCATTTAGCTGCATCGAATTTGAGAATTTGGAAGCCACGCTTGGCAAATTCTTAGTCGGTATAAATTACTATAACCTATCAACTTATGTAATTCCATCATACCCTTGCATTGTCAAACATGATACATGTCTTACCTCTTTGAATAGATGTTGTGGGATATGTTGCTAATGTTGGGGACCCCGAACCAACGAAAAAGGGCTCAACCGCCCTCGAGTTTGATCTGGTCAACGAAAGGTACCCAAAACACCAAAACTTTATTACTCAATTTGGGAAGTTATGTTTCATACCCGGTGGTAACACGTTTCCATTGGCCATTTGTTTGCTTACAGGGGAAAGGCGATGCGCGCAACATTGTGGGGAGGCTTGGGATCCGCATTCCGTGAAAGGCATGCCGCAAACCCTGGCGTGTATTTCATTATTTTAAGCTCCGTGACCGTCAGAAATGGCTTCAATAGTACGTTTCAGTGTCACACGTTAAGCGGCTACCAGAATTCCCCGCCGTGTAACTAACCTTTTTCCAACATATGTTGCAGATACGCTCAATCTGTCAAGCACGTCCTCGACCCTTATTATCGACGACGCTGAGATCCCTGTGCTTAAAAACTTCAAGGAAAAAATGAGGTAACTCTCCGATTATTAATACCATCGTCTATGGACATATTGGATATTGCTATTTGTATGAACATACTTACTCCCCTTTGTTGCAGTGCAATCGAAGGCCCTGTGATTGCCAACCCATCTTCTCCATGATGGCAACTCCCACCTCCCCAAAAGGGAACTCTTCGCGACCTGTTGGATATGGTACGCAGAGGGAAAAAGAATATTGTAAGTGGAACCTCCTAACCCTTTTCTTTCTTTGCTACCAACTAAGACAGCCCCGTAAGTTGACTCCGCGTATTTTGTCTCATTATTTAGACCGCCGACGTATTTAAGTGTCAAGTGGAGATTGTCAACATCCGACTGAAAAAACTATGGTACTACAACACGTGCAGCGTATGTAACGCACGGAAGGGCCTGTCAAGGAGGTCTGGTCATCACTGGTGCGATTCATGCCAGGACATTGTCCCGGAACCCATTACAAGGTATTGAGTACTCGCCATTTAGGCTTCTAAATTTACCAAAACAGTGTACCCTTTGTAGGCTAAAATACATGAAACTTAACTTTCTCTTGCTCTCCGTTTTCACAGGTTTCGTATTATATGTGATGTCCGAGATGAAACGGCAGCCACTGTCATGGTACTCTTTGATGAACCCACGGAGGAGGTCACTCAAACTACCGCTAAAATTCTCCTCAATGAGATTGATGAGGTAAGGTACCCGCTTTCAGCTCATTTTCCTCGGCACCTCAATCTCAATTAACGGTTAGCTATTTTTTCCCAGGAAACGTGTAACACGGTGCTCCCAAACGCAATTGCTAATCTCCTGAACACCACAAGAGTAGTCCTACTAAAGACCACGTCCTACTATGAGCACGGTACATTTGAGAGCTTCAATTGTGTAAAGGTTTATGCGCCAGAAACTGCTCACGAGAACCCGCCACTTGCAGCTGCCATACAACCAAACGTTTCAACAGTTTCCTCCCCATCAACCACCGGGCTCGCCGCATCATCATCGACACCCAAAGGACAGAAGAGGACCATCGAAGTTCCAACACCTGCAAAAGATTTGGAACGTGGCAGTCGCCGAAAGTAAACTTTGAACTTTGTGCTATGCGTGTCTTCCCATACACGACAAACACACGTGGGGATACAGGCACATACATGTATCCATATATATGTATAAATATGCATATACAAACACATGTATACATATATATATATGCCTGTATATATGTATGTGTATGTATATATGTATATATTCATATATGTATGTGTCTGTATATATGAATTAATATGTTTCGCCTATTATGCACCTGTGCAAATTCTGACACCCTCCATTTTCACTGTTACTTAGGTTTGTTGTGACCTCTGACTCAGAAGATGAAGACGGTGTTGCCCCCGAGAAGAAGGATGTGAATGACAGTGTCTCTCCCCAGTAATAGGTTTTCCTTTTTCATAAATAAATAGTTGACTCTGTTGAGTTCTTGCTTATGTCGTGTTTGTTTCCTGAGACATGGTTGGTGTTAGTTATGTTTTCCAACTGTTTATGCTGCAACTTATAATATCATAATAATGCGTGGTTTTGCGCTTTTCGATTTCATTTCCATGTGTATCGTTTGGTCATATTTTTAATGAGGCTTTTACTTCCTCCTGGTCAACAATCATATGCATAGCTCACCATTATTCAGTTTATTAGCCACTGTCAAACTACATTTTTGTGTTTATCCACAATGTTAGTCTTCGAATAATCATGTCATCGGTTGCTAGGTATTCAAATGCTACCAAAATTTACATATGCAATATATTTCACTTTGATCTGTGTTTCGACCACATCTCTATTTTAAAGAGGTTTTTCAACTATATTGATGCCTGCAAAGACCGATGCCCTTTGTTATGAGCTGCAGGTTCGTTACCTGATTATAGAACCGGCAGCATCCTTAAGTAACGCATGCATAAATGAAATGAAATGTGTCACAGCCAGTAAAACATGATTGCTGTCTGCGTCTATGGAGTTACTCTTCGCACTTACAATGTTTATATGATACCCCCATTAACATTCATTGTTTTATACAGCCATACAATGTACTCCACTATTGTATACTTAGATTAACTGCTCCATAAACAAACCAGGTATACTAACACATGTGAAGCCATACATGCTTTCGAATTAGGCGAAAATAGGTAAACACACATACCTAGCGTCCTCTGAGTAAATATGAATATGTTTGTGCATTTTTAATACGTTTAATCTCCAGATTAATTTGTACCTAATAAATTACTAACCCCTACTATATACTTCCAGCTACTTTCGGTAGGTCATGGCAGGCCAACACGCCTCATTGACTCGGACGCCCGCACTTGGGTGGTGAAAAAATACATTCTGGTGAACCTGCATATTTTGAGGGTGTACTTTGGGAGCGAACTGTTACTGCGAACACCAACTTAACTGCACACAAGCCAATTTCCCCCGAGGTACGTTCGCAGGCTCTCATGCCCTGCATTTATTTAGTCTGAAAAAAACGGCATATATATATATATATATATATATATATATATATATATATATATATATATATATATATATATGTATGTATGTATGATTGTATATATGTATGTATGTATAGATGTATATATGTATATATGTATGTATATATGTATGTGTATGTATATATATATATGTATATATATATATATATATATATATATATATATCTATATATATATATATATGTATATATAACCATATATCTATACCTATACACAATTTGCCCACCCTCCTTTAACAAATGCTACTACTATTATGCTCATTAATGACAACATCCCTTCATCTTCTTCTTTTGTAACTACTATGAAACCTTCTACAACACTTATGACCCATCACTTTACTATCACATTGTAACGACCCGGAAATTTCCGACCAAATTTAAACCTTAAACTCTATATGTTTTCGACACGGTAAGCAAAAACCTTAATGTTAAGTCTAGAAAGTTTGAAATCTATATTCGGATAACTAGTTACCCTTTGACCAAGCCTGACGATTCACGAACCACCATTTGTAAATAGAATTGTGTATGTAAATAATTATATATTATGAATTAAGTTATTGTATGAGTTAGTTATAATGAAAGTAATATATTTATTTAAGTTATATATATAAAAGGAATGGGCTTTATTTAAAATTTATCATTTTTTTTATCATTAATCTTATCATTTAATATTATTATCATTATTAATATTAGTATTGATATAGTTAATATTATTACAAATAATAATCTTAATGATATAAACCTTTATAGTTACAATTTAATTATTTATTATTATTAATTAATTAGTACATTATTAATAATTTTATTTGTGATATAATATGTATAATACAGATATTTATATGCGTATGATATCAAAATCAACATCTTGTTTCAATATCTATCATTTTCAATATCTGTTTCTGTGCTACCCGTGACACAAGAAGACAATCCATTAACTTGCATAAAGCAAATCGATCCACATTGGTGATAAAGGGATCACTCATTTTTTTTTTCCCCATCTTCAATTATCATTAACACTAACAGTTAAATTAATTCAATTTAGCAAAGATGAAGACATATAACATCTCACCACCTCTATTCATCCTTCTTCATATAAACCGACACCATCACCACCACTTGTAACCGAACACCATATTATACCAAACATGAAACCATGGAGCTGTTGTACTAATCGATTTCAACTATGAGCCAAGACAACCACCATCATCCCACCCCTATCAACCCAACATTACCACTTTTGACCAACGCCACCACTTTCGTCGGCCTTGAACCACCGTATCACCTTCAATCCCCATGAGACACCACCATCCGTCACCTTACAGCCCACAAACACGACACCTTGTTGTTTTTGTTCCGTTCGAAAACAACCATCGTACAACCTCCACACCCCACGTCGACTACCATTCCCATACCTATCTATCGCTGTATTTCTGTTTACAATTCGAATTGAGTAAACTACTGATATACAACTTCTCCTTTCTAGTTTAACCGTGAACCATGTCCACCCGTGACTACCACAATGATCACCAAAAACCGCCGCCATATCCCTTCACTCTCTTCTCCTTCTCTTCTTGTTATCTCTTTCATGAACTCACAAAAACCATCGGTTACCATCTCTAATCCAATTAACCACCTTCCATCACCTTCATAAAGGTTAGACGATCGCCACCACCTTTCGAAACCACAATAACAAACCATCGTGAATCAACCCTTAAATCACGACACCCACTAAACGTCATCTTATTAAACGATATTGTTGCTGCTCATTAACTGCACCGTTTCATCATCTTCAAACACCACGCCACCACCTCCATGAATACCAACTTGAATTAACCACTATTGAGTCTAGGTTGCTACGGTTTCTGTGGACTGTTTCCTGTTCCAAACGTCAATGAACCATCATGCCTATCAAACGTTTTGATTTTTTTGGAAAAGATGGATATGTAAGACTATAATATTATGGGAGACAATTTGAATACCTAGTGGCAGACAAGTTAGGTAACTAATTGAAATTATTTAACTTATGCTGGACTACTTTAATAGATATGTTTTCACTTTAAAACACTAAGGAACGGATGTGGTATAAGTGCCGAGTATTTTTTTTTAGGCCATCGAATATAATTGTTTTACTTGGACGGTGAGTTTTGGGATTGTTGATGGGCCATAATATGTAAATATGGGATTTTACTTGGGCCGTACATTTGAGTTGTCAAATGGGTTGGAATAGTAAACGAATCCTAAACTAGTGTAGACATCCTACAATGAAATAATGTAAGGATTATGAGACGATTAAGAAAATGATGCGTGTGAGTTAAGATTATGATGATATTGTATTAACATGATGATGATAGTTAGAGTGTGAGGATGACAAGGATTTCGGTATTGTTAATAATAAAATGATTATGATGATCATTAAGTTGATGATGATGCTATAAATTGATATTGTGCGGGGTAATTGAATTCTTGAAAATGAAGAAGAAATAGGACAGAAAAAGAAGTGCTACATAAATTTAAAATGGGTTATAATCAGAAAAAAAAAATGGAAGAATGGTTAGGGTGATAAGCGGGTGAGCGGGAGGTTGTGGGTTCGAGTCCCGGCTTGGGCAGTTTAATATCTTTTTGAGCATTTAAAGGTAGTTTCCATCACCAAAGAAATTATTATTATTATTATTATCATTATTAGTAAAAGTATAATTTTTATAAAAATTATAGTAATTATTATTATTACTATAATTACTATCATTATTATTTTATCAAAAATATCATTAATACTAAGAATTTCCATTTTTTTAAAAAAGTTATCATTATTACTAAAATTATTATTTAAAGATTATTATTATCAATATTATTATTATTATTATTATTATTATTATTATTATTATTATTATTATTATTATTATTATTATTATTATTATTATTATTATTATTATTATTATTTTGATATTAACAATATTATTATTACGAACTAAATATATAAGGTATATATAATTTAAGATATATATATATATATATATATATATATATATATATATATATATATATTCGATTACAATTATGTGTGTTGACATATATAAATAAATGATATAGGTTCGTGAATCCGAGGCCAACCTTATACGTGTTCAATGGTGTTATATGTATTTTTACTACAAAATACAGTATGGTGAGTATATAGTCCCACTTTTAAACTCTAAGTATTTCGGGATGAGAATACATGTATTTTATGTTTTACGTTATGGACACAAGTAACTGAAAAATATATTCTACGTTGAGTTGTACCACTGGCATACTTCCCTGTAGCTTGGTAACTATTATTTACAGCGGTATTGTAAACGCGAATCCTGTTGATAGATCTATCGGGCCTGACAACCCCAACCGGACTGGACGACCAGTATTCAACGGTTGCACAGTACTTCGTTTCGTGACTACACTCGGTACAGTGTAGTAAGATTTCATAATAAAGGGAATATGCGACGTGATTAAATGTTAAGTATGGTTACCAAGTGCTCAACCACTTAGAATATCTTTATTTTACATATGAAATCTTGTGGTCCATGGTTATCACGCTGCTAGCATCAAACCTATATCTCACCAACTTTATGTTGACATTTTAAAGCATGTTATTCTCAGGTACGAATTAAGTCTTCCGCTGTGCATTTGCTCAAATTAAGGATATTACTTGGAGTCGATCATCGCAATGGGACCAACTGTTGAAGACTTCGTCCGGGAGGGTTAGGACCGGTCCTTTCAGTTGGTATCAGAGCGTTGTTCTTAGCGAACCAGGCCTTGCATTAGTGTGTCTAACTGGTAGATGTTAGGATACATTAGTGAGTCTGGACTTTGACCGTGTCTATCTGTCAAAAATTTTTGCTTATCATTTCTAGTCGGAAACCATCTGCTTATCATCCATAGGGAATTGCCTGCTTATCATTCTTTAGTCTATATACGTCTTACTGCATTTAGTGCATCGATAGTGTATAGACAAAATTCATATCTTAGCGTATGTGATAATCTATATCTTAGCGCATCCGTAGACTTGTCTGACACATATACCGTAAATTTCTCTGTAGTCTACGAAATCTTTAGGATTATAAATATTCTATATAGTTAGAATATCATCCGATATCCGAAGATCATTTCACATCGAGGATCCTTTTCATTCACCAAATTGCTCTTTGGCAATGAACTTGAAGCACTTACCGGCGAACCTGTTCGGAACACCATTTTCTCTCTCATTTCTTGAGTATCTCATCACGATTACATACTATCCCATATTTTGAAATCTTATTCATCCGCTCGCTTCAACCGCCAATCATCCTGGTGTACCAGCAGAAGTTAACGAACTACGCGCTCGTGTGACGGCTTTAGAGAACATGGTGCGAAGGTTACAAACACCAGCAGCATCAACGGCATCATCATTATCAACACCAATCGTAGCATTTCCACCACCAACAACCACAATCGCGTCATAAACTTCCAAAATAATCCTCGTTCTGCATATCGTTCTATTTACTCTATTTTCGTTCTACGTATCGTTCTACATCGATTATCTTCGCTTTACGTATCATTCTACCTCATTTATCTCCGTTCAACATGACAATTATGTAATCTCTAATGATTTAGAGATCACGTAATCAAGTGTTAATGATAAATCAAATGAGTATAATATCTTAATGACTCATTAAATCCATAATTACATTCGATGAAAATATATATGCAAGTATATTTTCATAAAGATTGTAACTAAAAATTCTTTCGTACAAACTGTTAATGATGAAAATATTTTAACGGGTAGGTAGTACCCGAGGAATATTTAGGATTCACATTAATAAGTTACACTGTACATTCTTCGAATCTGATTCAACGGTCAATTGCTATCCTACTTACAACCACCGATATTCGTATCCGCTCACCCCAGAATAACCATTTTCATTCAAATTTCATATTCAGATTTTGATCTATCAGAATCCAACAAGTGGCATAAAGAAGAAAACATTGGACAAAAATAAAATTTGTTAGAAACACACGAATTAACTAATTGAAAATCTGTTAAGGATTCCACGCTAACTGTTCCGGCTAACTGTTCCCAGCTAACTGATTAACATTTAATTTATCGCAATTTACATTCTCGCAATTTTAATTTCTGCACTGTACATACTGTCGGGACATATGTACAACAATACGTCGGATTAATTCTGAGACAACACGTTGTATAATGGGTCATGATATATATTTATTTATTTTACGCAATTTAATTAACGGGACACGTATACAAGGTTTCGATTTATCATATCGACCCATCTATATATATATTTCGGAACGATCATAGACACTCTATAGTTGGCTATACAGGGTTGAGGTGGATTCCAAAATATATATATGGTTTGAGTTGTGATCGACACTGAGACCGGTACACGGGTCACGATACGTATTAATTAATTATGTATATTAAATTATATATGAATATATTGAACTGTTGAATTATTGGACCATTGGACAATCGGACTATTGGGTTGCTAACTTTGGACAATTAAAAATGAGTTAAAATGTTGATTATAACATATGAAACTAAACAATTCTTCAAGTTTGCCACTTGATTCTATCTTAAACCTCATTCGAATCTTGACAATTACAATTCTCATTCACAACTTTTCATGATTCTAGAAAACACCTCGATCGGAAAGATGAACCAACCACACCTTATCTCTGAAAGAAAAGATTGTGCATAAAATTTTTGCACCTGGAACCTCTCGAAAACTGAGTAAATGTTTAACCCGTATTCGTGTTAGTTCTTTTGGCGATGTTATTGTCACAAATAACCTTGCAATTCTTCTCCAAAGTAGTCAATTTTGTCACAGCTCCACTTCGACTTCTCAATAAGATTACTCTTAGTATAACCTCGATATATATATACGTTGTTCTTTCGCCATCGTTACCGGAGAACCTTTTATATCCCATCATATTACCATCAGCGTTTAATCATCTAAGAATACAACTCTTCTGAAACCATCTTGGTTTGATAACCGATGACCCAGATCTGATAACTTTGAAAATGCTGACGAAGCAGCATGTTGTAGATGGTCTTAATGACCAAAAGTTGATGATAGAAGAACGAAGTGTTAGGAATGCTCGATAGAAAATTTGGTACTGAAAACCGGATTGAGCAAACCGTGAAGGAGACTCTGAACAAATTACAAGGACTAAACTTGTACATAAAAGAATCATGACGACTTTGTAGCAAACACCTTGCTTTTGAATCTAAACCCTTACGGGTCAATTTTCATCATCATCCTTCGGCATTAGAAATTCCAAAATATTATCATATCTTCCATTATAAATATCCTCGATATTTCTGAAGATATTCTCACAACTATCCTTATTTGACATCATTTATTCCTCTGTAATATCTGCGTTACAATATAAAAGAAACTGTGTTGGTTTCTAAGTTCTACAATCTTCGAGTTTAAAATAGGAATGTTCTGAAGCAGTGTTGGGAACTGATGCATGAATTAGTATAATATAATGAAACTTGATCAACTTCATTATATTACAGTAACTCATGTTAAGTTTCTAATGAAATGTGATGATTCACAGTACCATCATCATATGCCATGTTACACGGCTCTTACATTCTATCCAATCTCCAAACATATCAGGAACATATCATCTTGATAGTTCTATCTTCCTGGATATTCTGGTAATTTGACAAATCAAAATCGTGCTATTACCATTTCTTTCTAAGAGCATTAGCTATGTTCATTCCAAATTTCATACCTACGAATTCCAGACCATTGCTCGCTTAACTCGAGGATGGGAAGATATAAAACTCAACAACCACCCAGAAACTACAAACCGTGTATATCAATACATATTGCAACGTAAAGACACGGGAGAATTAGAAGTATAACAACAATCAGAACGGGATGGAGCATACTAACGAATATGGATTAAGGGGGAAAGAGTAAAAGATGTGAGTTGTGGAACATAAGTAAAACGAAGGGGTGAATTTATAGTAAAATATCCGACAAAGAAATCAAAATCGATTTGCTGCATTAACTCAAAGAAGATCTTGATCGCCGAAGAACAAAATCTTATTACATAAGATTTTCCCTAAATTCCTTAAATTCTGGAAATCAATTCTAGTCACGTCATCATATTCACTCATTTCATTCTTTTGTGATAGCTTCACTAGTGCGCTTCACATGATCGAATCGTTTTATCCAATTCTTCCGATAATGATGAAACTCTATTATTACCTCATATTCGTCATGAAAACATTCCTATTGTTATTTATGACAACCTCTACCAAATTTCGGGGACGAAATTTCTTTAACGGGTGGGTACTGTAACGACCCGGAAATTTCCGACCAAATTTAAACCTTAAACTCTATATGTTTCCGACACGGTAAGCAAAAACCTTAATGTTAAGTCTAGAAAGTTTGAAATCTATATTCGGATAACTAGTTACCCTTTGACCAAGCCTGACGATTCACGAACCACCATTTGTAAATAGAATTGTGTATGTAAATAATTATATATTATGAATTAAGTTATTGTATGAGTTAGTTATAATGAAAGTAATATATTTATTTAAGTTATATATATAAAAGGAATGGGCTTTATTTAAAATTTATCATTTTTTTTTTATCATTAATCTTATCATTTAATATTATTATCATTATTAATATTAGTATTGATATAGTTAATATTATTACAAATAATAATCTTAATGATATAAACCTTTATAGTTACAATTTAATTATTTATTATTATTAATTAATTAGTACATTATTAATAATTTTATTTGTGATATAATATGTATAATACAGATATTTATATGCGTATGATATCAAAATCAACATCTTGTTTCAATATCTATCATTTTCAATATCTGTTTCTGTGCTACCCGTGACACAAGAAGACAATCCATTAACTTGCATAAAGCAAATCGATCCACATTGGTGATAAAGGGATCACTCATTTTTTTTTTCCCATCTTCAATTATCATTAACACTAACAGTTAAATTAATTCAATTTAGCAAAGATGAAGACATATAACATCTCACCACCTCTATTCATCCTTCTTCATATAAACCGACACCATCACCACCACTTGTAACCGAACACCATATTATACCAAACATGAAACCATGGAGCTGTTGTACTAATCGATTTCAACTATGAGCCAAGACAACCACCATCATCCCACCCCTATCAACCCAACATTACCACTTTTGACCAACGCCACCACTTTCGTCGGCCTTGAACCACCGTATCACCTTCAATCCCCATGAGACACCACCATCCGTCACCTTACAGCCCACAAACACGACACCTTGTTGTTTTTGTTCCGTTCGAAAACAACCATCGTACAACCTCCACACCCCACGTCGACTACCATTCCCATACCTATCTATCGCTGTATTTCTGTTTACAATTCGAATTGAGTAAACTACTGATATACAACTTCTCCTTTCTAGTTTAACCGTGAACCATGTCCACCCGTGACTACCACAATGATCACCAAAAACCGCCGCCATATCCCTTCACTCTCTTCTCCTTCTCTTCTTGTTATCTCTTTCATGAACTCACAAAAACCATCGGTTACCATCTCTAATCCAATTAACCACCTTCCATCACCTTCATAAAGGTTAGACGATCGCCACCACCTTTCGAAACCACAATAACAAACCATCGTGAATCAACCCTTAAATCACGACACCCACTAAACATCATCTTATTAAACGATATTGTTGCTGCTCATTAACTGCACCGTTTCATCATCTTCAAACACCACGCTACCACCTCCATGAATACCAACTTGAATTAACCACTATTGAGTCTAGGTTGCTACGGTTTCTGTGGACTGTTTCCTGTTCCAAACGTCAATGAACCATCATGCCTATCAAACGTTTTGATTTTTTTGGAAAAGATGGATATGTAAGACTATAATATTATGGGAGACAATTTGAATACCTAGTGGCAGACAAGTTAGGTAACTAATTGAAATTATTTAACTTATGCTGGACTACTTTAATAGATATGTTTTCACTTTAAAACACTAAGGAACGGATGTGGTATAAGTGCCGAGTATTTTTTTTTAGGCCATCGAATATAATTGTTTTACTTGGACGGTGAGTTTTGGGATTGTTGATGGGCCATAATATGTAAATATGGGATTTTACTTGGGCCGTACATTTGAGTTGTCAAATGGGTTGGAATAGTAAACGAATCCTAAACTAGTGTAGACATCCTACAATGAAATAATGTAAGGATTATGAGACGATTAAGAAAATGATGCGTGTGAGTTAAGATTATGATGATATTGTATTAACATGATGATGATAGTTAGAGTGTGAGGATGACAAGGATTTCGGTATTGTTAATAATAAAATGATTATGATGATCATTAAGTTGATGATGATGCTATAAATTGATATTGTGCGGGGTAATTGAATTCTTGAAAATGAAGAAGAAATAGGACAGAAAAAGAAGTGCTACATAAATTTAAAATGGGTTATAATCAGAAAAAAAAAATGGAAGAATGGTTAGGGTGATAAGCGGGTGAGCGGGAGGTTGTGGGTTCGAGTCCCGGCTTGGGCAGTTTAATATCTTTTTGAGCATTTAAAGGTAGTTTCCATCACCAAAGAAATTATTATTATTATTATTATCATTATTAGTAAAAGTATAATTTTTATAAAAATTATAGTAATTATTATTATTACTATAATTACTATCATTATTATTTTATCAAAAATATCATTAATACTAAGAATTTCCATTTTTTTTAAAAAGTTATCATTATTACTAAAATTATTATTTAAAGATTATTATTATCAATATTATTATTATTATTATTATTATTATTATTATTATTATTATTATTATTATTATTATTATTATTATTATTATTATTATTATTATTATTATTATTATTTTGATATTAACAATATTATTATTACGAACTAAATATATAAGGTATATATAATTTAAGATATATATATATATATATATATATATATATATATATATATATATATATATATATATATATATATATATATATATATATATATATATATATATTCGATTACAATTATGTGTGTTGACATATATAAATTAATGATATAGGTTCGTGAATCCGAGGCCAACCTTATACGTGTTCAATGGTGTTATATGTATTTTTACTACAAAATACAGTATGGTGAGTATATAGTCCCACTTTTAAACTCTAAGTATTTCGGGATGAGAATACATGTATTTTATGTTTTACGTTATGGACACAAGTAACTGAAAAATATATTCTACGTTGAGTTGTACCACTGGCATACTTCCCTGTAGCTTGGTAACTATTATTTACAGCGGTATTGTAAACGCGAATCCTGTTGATAGATCTATCGGGCCTGACAACCCCAACCGGACTGGACGACCAGTATTCAACGGTTGCACAGTACTTCGTTTCGTGACTACACTCGGTACAGTGTAGTAAGATTTCATAATAAAGGGAATATGCGACGTGATTAAATGTTAAGTATGGTTACCAAGTGCTCAACCACTTAGAATATCTTTATTTTACATATGAAATCTTGTGGTCCATGGTTATCACGCTGCTAGCATCAAACCTATATCTCACCAACTTTATGTTGACATTTTAAAGCATGTTATTCTCAGGTACGAATTAAGTCTTCCGCTGTGCATTTGCTCAAATTAAGGATATTACTTGGAGTCGATCATCGCAATGGGACCAACTGTTGAAGACTTCGTCCGGGAGGGTTAGGACCGGTCCTTTCACACATCCTCAGGAAACACGAACAGCTTCTCACACTCCCTAAATTCCTACCACTACTGACTTAATCTTTTCAATAGGTCAAGTTTACACAGCCTGCATCTGATTGATCATTCATCTGCTATGTCTTCACCTGACATTCCATCCACATCCACCAACAATTTCAAGGGTATGTCATTTGTGGTTTCTACCTTTATATACTTTCATACTTTATGATTTTTTACATGCAAAATATGTCAACACCAGCTACTATCGAATATTCATGTCTTGCAGAGTTATTAAATGGCCCTGTATCATTTTTCTCATACACTGTACACACATCGGATGGGAAAACACAGACATATTGTGGGTTGAAAATAAATGAAACAGCCTCCCTGCAATCAGGTAGTCTCTTAAATGTCCAATAATCTGAGATCCACGCCAGTCTAGAATTGTTTCTGATTTCTATACAGCAGCCTCACGAACAACTTTTTTCAGAAACCCAGACTATTGGCATTCATAGGCAGCCCGGGTCAACTTCCGCACCAGGTATCTTACACGTTACATCTTCTTCGCCTTCTGTTATTATGAAAGCTGACTCCTTAGGGTTCTTTTCCTGTTTCAGCTGCAACATATACACAGAAACAATGCCGTGGTAAATCCACGTTCAAAGAAGCATTCAATTCGTCGGGTAATTTATCTGCAAACTAATTGCATATTAGTTTGACCCTTTAATTACGATACCTATTTAAATTTCTTGGTAACAGGTGTTTGTTGACGTGTTTACACACCGCCACTCAAGACTAGACAACCTGGCAGGCCAACTAACCTTATCTTATGTTAATTCGTGTAGGATCAAGTGTATCTTATCATAGTCAAGGGCCTCCAACACACAAATTCCGCAACTGCAACGCTACGATGTGGTATGAAGAACGAAACAACAAACCCAAAAACACTACCAACCCATCGTTCTCAATGTGCTGCCAAAATGGTAAAGTATTACTCCCAAAATTGAAGGAGCCTCCTATACTTTTGAAAACATTACTCGACTACAATGAACCTCAGGGTGCCAAATTCAGAGAACAAATACGAGTTTATAATAGTATGTTTTCTTTCACGTCTTTTGGTGCGAAGATAGACCACTCTATCAACCGAGGGCGCGGCCCATACACTTTTAGAATTAGTGGCCAAACATACCATCAAATTGGTTCACTACTCCCGGAAGAGGGTGGGCGACCAAGATACGCACAACTATACTTTTACGACACAGAGAATGAGGCTAGAAATTGCATGTCGGCCTTTATGGCTACCGACTCAAAAACCTCGATAGACGAAACACTAACCAGGCGTCTGATTGCCATGCTTGATGAATCAAGTGCTGTTGCAAAAGCCTTCCGCATGGCTCGGGATTGGTCAGCTCACAATATGATGTCAGACTGCGCCCTCCGTTTGATTGCAAAGGTCACCACCTCTCGACAATACAATACTCCCCACGTTGCTGAGGTGGCTGCATTGATTACCAGTGACTTTGGCCACAGTAATTCCACACGTGATATTATAGTTAACAAAAAAAACTCCACACCACATAGAATATCCGAACTGCATCAGTTATATATGGCGCTTCAATACCCGTTGTTATTTCCATACGGGGAAACTGGTTATCATGAGGAAATACCGTATCATAGTAACAGTGGCCGACGACAGACCACACGAGGCCACGTTACCATGCGGGAGTATTATTGCTATAGAATTCAGCAACGCGAAAACGAAGCGACGACCATACTTAGAGGTGGCCGATTATTCCAACAATACTTGGTCGACGCTTATACGGCGGTAGAAGAACAACGTCTAAAGTGGCTCAGACACCATCAAAATGAGCTCCGCACTGACCTATACAATAATGTGTGTGACGCGGTAACAAGAGGCGATACGTCAGCTACTTCAATCGAAAAACGAATAATCCTCCCGTCTTCACATACAGGGAGCCCACGGTACATGGTACAAAACTACCAAGATGCAATGGCTTTATGTAGGGAGTATGATAATCCGGATTTGTTTATCACTTTCACCTCGAACCCTCGATGGCCGAAAATCGAGAGCATGCTGTGCTATGTTAACGGCCAAAAGGCACCTGACCGGCCGGATATCGTTGCTCGCTTATTTAAACAGAAACTAGATGGGCTCATTACAGACATTATGAAGGCAGAAATCTTTGGTACATGTCAAGCAGGTACTTTCAAGCCCACATTTTTTCCTTTCTTACAATTTTATTATCAAACACTCACATCTGAGAAACACATATTGAACACAAAGTCTCAAGCCACAAAACCAACAAGTGTAGTCCTAGATATACTTTGGTTTTCGCGTTCTGTGTCACCAGCAACATTAGCGTGTATTATAGTTATCGACCCTGTTATCAATGTTTAAATAAACTTCTATTCATGCAGGTCTCTACATTATCGAGTTCCAAAAATGCGGGTTACCCCACGTACACATGCTAATCTGGTTGATCCCCCGTGACAAGTGCAAGACACCGTCTGAGATTGACGACCTAATATCAGCTGAGATCCCCTGTGAAACACTCGATCCAGATGGGTTTAAAGTTGTCACCGAATACATGCTACACGGGCCTTGCGGTGGGAAACACATGGACGCTCCTTGCATTATCGATAGGCAGTGTACTAAACATTTCCCTAAACCGTATTACACCGAAACAACAATTGACGAAGACGGATACGCTAACTACAGGCGTCGCAACAATGGCGTTAAGTTCATTAAGAACAACACCCCACTTGATAATGGTTTCGTGGTTCCCTACAACAGGTACCTACTCCTAAAATACAACGCCCATATAAATGTGGAGTGGTGTAATCGATCTCGGGCAATAAAATATTTATTCAAGTATCTAAACAAGGGCCCCGACCGAGCCACAATAGTCATTCAAGAAAATGTTATTCCAGGTGGTGAATTCTGTGGCGAAAAAGTGATTGACGTTGACGAGATAAAAAATTATTTAGATTGTCGTTATTTATCTCCCTGCGAAGCGGTCTGGAGATTGTTCTCCTTTGACATCCATTATTCCAAACCATCCGTGATTAAATTGTCATACCATCTTCCAAATCAACAATCGGTGACACTTCATGATTCACAGAAACTACCTTGTAACGACCCTGGTTTTTCCAACGTTATTTATTAATAATTATTATTATTAATACGCTTGATTAAACGAATGTATGTTATTACATTTACATGTTGCTTTAATTGCCCGTACTTGAACTTTAAATGCCCGAAACGTCTTTGTGACACCCGGAACTTGCACGAATAATATTTTAAGGTATTATTTACATTCATGATTAATTTTATTAATCATTTTAATTAACTAAGATGGTTAGTTAATTACTTGGGCTTAAGTTGGACTTATTTGGATTATTTGCAACTTGGGCTTTAATTAGTGTAATGGACTATTGAATAAGACTCACAAGCCCACCCTACTTCTTTTAATGGACATTAAGCCCACTCTTGCATACTTGTAAGTATCATTTAAACATAAACTAACTAGTTACTTGCTTAAGGAATCTAGTTGCCTTATAATCCCCATGAGACTAACCCTTATATCCAACTTTTGTAAGCTTTTCAAGCAAGTATTTTGTGGACAATGGACTTCCCCTTGACCCCCATTTTGGCCGTGAGTTTTGAGGCCCTTTATGGGTGTTTTTGCTTCCAAATTTTCATTACTACTTGCTCACAAACTCTCTCATTTACACACACACAAAATACTTGAAACTTCTCTCAAACTTTACTCTCTTTTTCTCTCATATACTTGTAAGTATGATGAACTTTTTCTCTTCTCCTCTCCTTGTAAAAACCGATTTCAAACACCTCTCAATCATCATCAATCTTTGTTGTTATTACTTGTTCTTGTTAAAGATTAATTACTTGTCTTGATTACTAGTTATTATTTACTTACTTACTTGTCTTTCTTTACCAAGTTACAAGATCAAACTTTCTAGTTTTGATTCTTCATTTATATCTTGTATTTAACAAGAACATCAAGAACATAATCTCTCTAGTTATGTTCTACATATTTTGTTTCAAAGAATTAAAATTCATAGTTGTATAAACTCTTTACTTGTAGTTCTTGAAGTAACTTGAAGTTACTTCACTTAAAGATCAACTTGGGTTGAATCTTTAAAAGTAAGAGCAACTATGAATCATCTTCTTGTTTAGTTAGCTTTCTACTTTATTTATTTCAAAGATTTAAAGTTTATAATCTTTAATTTTTGTTACTTGTGTTCTTGTTTGTTGTATGTTACTAGAATACCACCTTCATGGTTGGTTTAGGCTTATCATTCATTTTTATTTATTTCTTATTGTTAGTTGCTTACTACACATTTGAACAAGGACATGAAACCAACAAGAGCTTACACTTTGGTGCAAGTATCATGGATCCAACACTTGGTTGTGATCTTTCTTAGTGTTCATGAACTTGTTCATAAACTTACATGTAACCTTGGTTCATCAAACACTTACAACACTTGCACTTGAGTTATGATGGACAAACCTTGGTCAAAATGATGTTAACATATCAACGAGTTGTACACTTGAAGCTATACGCATCAAGGATGAGAACCGTGATGAACATCAAGCACCGAGACAACCGGAACTCTCCAAAACCCACTGTTCTGTCCAAGACCTACTGACCTGATGCTTCTGGAACAGACCAGTATACCTGGGCTGTTCTAACCTTGATTTTTAGATATAACTTTTCGAGTAGATAACTTTTCATATAGGACTCGTCTTAATCCGAGTTACGGTTTAGGATTTATGGCCCTCCGATCGTTACCATGTCCTTTAACGTTGTGCAGAAATTTCTGACCTACTCGCACTTAGACCGTCGCCACGGTCAAACCAAGACGAGTTTGCTTCTGTAAATTTTACCACACTTAAAGGACTCATAGACGGAGCCATGACCACTGGTCTCACCTTAATTCAGTAAGGGTAGAGGCCGTGGTGACTGACCGAAGTCAGCCTTTGTTTTAAACGACTTTCATAAACGAGTCTTACTTGTTACCTTTTGTTTAATGATGATTGATGATGACCCTTATGACCTTAATTACGTACTTGTAAACCTTTTGAGACGACTTATTGACTTAGTGCTATTTGACTTAGGTTGAGGACGTTTGGACCGTTACTTGCACACCACTTTCCGACTACTACCTTACCATTACTACTAATCATTGTGAGTTATAGCATTCCCTTTTTACTTTAACTTATTTTGGGAACTGAGAATACATGCGGATTTTATGTTTTACATACTAGGCACGAGTACTTAAACTTTATATATGTGTGGGTTATATAACGGCATAAACATTCCCTTTAGCTCGGTAACGTTTAATCATCGGTTTTTGAACCGTGAACGCGAATCTTAGATATGGATCCATAGGGTTTGACATCCCCACTCGGGCTAGTAGCGCTAGCATTTAACGAGTGTTTAATACTTCGAGGTTATACGCACTTGCCAAGTGCACTTTAAGGGGGTACATTAAACGTTAAGTTAGTTACCGGGTGCCCACGGTTAAACATATACTTTTACATACTTTTGAATCGCTCGTTGTAGCACTGAAATCTCGTGGCCTACTTACATTACTGTTATACTTAAACTATAGCTCACCAACCTTTGTGTTGACCTTTTTAAGCATGTATTTTCTCAGGTGTTTGAAGTCGCTTCCGCTATCTTACTAGTCGTGCTGTAGAACCCGCTGCCTAGAGTTGTTATCGCATGACTACTTATGTTGCATTCAAACTTTTTACTTATGAACTTATGTTATGTAACGACCATTATGGTCACGTACACTTATTTAATGCTTCTACTTAGTGAAGCATACCTTTGATTTGTAAAACAATTGACGTATGTTATGACGTCACTTTTATTAATGAATGCAAACTCTGTTTTGAAAACGCATATAGTACTTAACCTTGTAATGATCCTGTTGTTGATGGTCCGTACATGATGATTTAGTACGGGGTGTCACATTTGGTATCAGAGCATTGGTTGTAGGGAATTAGGATGCATTAGTGAGTCTAAGACCGACCCGAGTAGGATTCACTAATAGGGCTAATCTACAACTTGTTAGTTTACTTGTTTCCGCTGAACTTACTGCATGCTGCTGCTTACTGTTACTGCTATATGCCGTATGCTACTACGTGATTTCACTACTGCATGCTATTACTTGCTTTCGATTGCATGCTAGTTTCGTACGATTACTGATATTGCCATGCTACTTATTGTTATACATGAATTAAACTGTTGGCCTATTATTTGCTTGCTTTATGACATACTGACATGGAAAATTTATTTTTCCTTGTTCAGATGTCGGACGTTCCACCTACTGACATCCCGAGCGGCTCAGGCCCCGTTGTTCCACCCACTGCTGCACCTGTTGCTGCTGCTGATGCTGCCGACATTCCGGCCCCGACACCCACTGGCGACCCCGGCGCCTCTAGTTCTGGAGCTAGCTCTAGTGTGCCTATCCCGACGTCTTCTTCCAGACCCCTGAGGCAACTGGCTCGCATTGGTGGCATGGAAATCCCCGCGGAGTTCGGGGAAGGTCCCTTCCGTAATCACTGGCGCACACCTTGCCGACGCACTGCCGACGGCCGCTTAGCCGTGATTACGCCAGGCCGACACCGACAGATGTTGGCCGCTTTCGGATACGTTGAGCCACCCGCGCCACCACCGCATGATTCAGACGACGGTTCTTCCACCGATGCTTCTTCAGACGACACCTCATCTGACGACTCCAGTGATGAGGAGGATCCCGCTGACCGACCGATTCAGGCACCTTCTACCCCGCCGAAGAAGCGGTATCGCTTCGCTGGCATAATTCCTGGTCGTACTGTCACTGACGCTTATGGTCGGCGTCGCAGGATCACTGCTCGTAAACGGCTAGTGCCGTACCCCGCCGACCCACTGATATTACCGTCTCCACCCAGAGCCGGACCATCCACTTCAGCACCACCGGCTCCACCTGCACCGCCAGCACCACCTGCCCCACCATCCTCCTCTAATGAGGAAATGAGGCGGGAGATTGAGATTCTCCAGACTCGAGTTACTGAGCTCGAGGAGCAGTTGGCTCATGTTTTGGACATCTTGTACCCACCATCGCCGTAGGACTTTGTACTAGATTCTGTATTGTAATCTCTTTTGTAATTTCATATTTCACTTATGTAATGTACGAACTTATTGTGATGTATGAACTTATTATCATTAATGAATGGAATTTGTGTTGTTACTTTGTGCGCAAGTGTTCTATTTACGTTATCATATCATGGTTTTGTGGTACTTATATATGCTTGCATTACTTAATCAACATGTGTTGTGCTGTTTTCATGTTGGTTGTTATATACTATATTATTATTACTTGCATAATGGATTTTGACTTGAGTCAAAATGTTTGTATAGAACATCATGGCCAACGGGAGATCTATCCCCACCGCGGCACAAATTGAGGAAATGATTAACGAGCGAGTCGCTGCTGCACTAGCTGAAAGACAACCCCAAGTTCCACCACCACCGCCTGTCAATCCACCTGTCGTCCGAGATGGGTGTACTTACAAGGAATTCCAAAACTGCAAGCCACACTACTTCAGTGGCACTGAGGGACCCGTCGGTCTCACCAGATGGTTCGAAAAGTTGGAATCGGTATTCAGGGTTAGCAATTGTTCTGAGGCTAACAAAACGAAATTTGCATCTTGCACACTTTCCGATGGCGCGCTTACATGGTGGAATACCATGGCCCAAGCGCAAGGAATTGATGAGGCGTATGCTACGCCTTGGGAAGAATTTAAATGTGCTATGATCGAGGAATACTGTCCGAGAACCGAGATTCAAAAGATGGAAATCGAATTTATGCAATTGAAAACCGTAGGGAACGACCTTAACAGCTACAACCGTAGGTTTTTGGAATTGGCTCTTATGTGTCCAACCATGGTCACCCCCGAATTTAAGCGTTTGGAGAAATACTTCTCGGGACTTCCTAAGTCCATCAAAGGAAATGTTACCTCATCCAAGCCACCAAGCGTTCCCGAAGCAATGCGCATGGCGCATACTCTCTTGAATCAAATCATCCTGGACGAGCCGGAGAAGGCTAAGTTTGAAACTGTTAGTGGTGAAAAGAGGAAATGGGACAACAACCACAACAACAACAGGGGTAGGAACTATGATCAAAACCCGGCAAAACGACATGAAGGGTTCAGGCAAAACAACAACATGCACAACAACAACACCAACCCCAACAACAACAACCGCACCAATCTGAACTACAAAGGAACCTTACCACAATGCAATAGGTGCTACAAGCACCACACTGGGTATTGCAATGTTATCTGTGAGAAGTGCCAACGATCTGGACATGTTGGCAAGGATTGCAAGGTTACCACTTTGAATGTGAAGCCAAACCACAACAACAATGGGCCTAAGAAGTGTTATGAATGTGGGAAGACGGGCCATTTCAGAAACGAGTGTCCTAACAAGCGTAAGGATGGCGGACCACCACGTGCTAGAGCCTTCAATGTTAATGCAAGGGACGCTCGCGACAACCCCGACTTGGTGACAGGTATATTCAAGATCAACAATCTTTTAGCTTCTGTCCTATTTGATACGGGTGCCGATAGGAGCTATGTGTGTAAACATTTTTGTGATAAGTTAGATTGGTCGTTAGTTCCCTTAAAGGAAAGTATGCTTGTCGAGGTAGCCAATGGAAAACTTGAAAAGGTTGACCATATTAGTCGTGGAGCTATTATCAACATAGCTGGTGCAGATTTCGAAATTGATTTGATACCTATCAAACTGGGAAGTTTTGACGCAATCGTCGGTATGGATTGGTTGAGCAAGATAAAGGCCGATGTTATCTGTGGAGATAAAGCACTTCGCATACCTCAAGGAGATGGCGAACCACTGGTTATCTATGGAGAGAGATGTACCTCGAAGTTGAACCTCATTAGTTGCGTGAAAGCGCAAAAGATTATGAAGAAGGGACGCTTTGCTATCCTAGCACATGTGAAAGCAGTAGAAACTGAGGTGAAGAACGTGAACGATGTGCGTATTGTGAACGAGTTTTCCGATGTCTTTCCCGAAGAACTGCCTGGATTACCGCCACCGAGGGCAGTAGAGTTTCAGATTGACTTAGTGCCAGGAGCTGCACCTGTAGCTCGCGCACCTTATAGACTCGCACCTTCCGAGATGCAAGAATTACAGAGTCAACTACAAGAGCTATTAGATCGAGGGTTTATCCAACCAAGCTTTTCGCCTTGGGGCGCACCTGTGTTGTTTGTAAAGAAGAAGGATGGATCCTTCCGTATGTGTATCGACTACCGTGAACTCAACAAATTGACTATCAAGAATCGATATCCTCTTCCACGAATTGATGATCTTTTTGATCAACTACAAGGATCGAGCGTTTATTCAAAGATCGATTTGCGATCCGGATATCACCAGCTGAGGGTGAAGGAAAGTGACGTGATGAAAACTGCATTCAGGACCCGTTATGGTCATTATGAGTTCCTCGTGATGCCATTCGGTTTGACAAATGCACCTGCCGTGTTCATGGATCTCATGAATCGTGTCTGCAAGCCTTACTTGGATAAGTTTGTTATCGTCTTCATAGATGATATCCTCATCTACTCTAAGAGTGAAGAAGAACATGAGCAACACCTCCGATTAGTGCTTGAACTCTTAAGACAAGAGCAACTTTACGCCAAATTTTCCAAGTGTGAATTTTGGTTGAAGGAAGTACAGTTTTTGGGTCATGTTGTGAGCGACCAGGGTATCAAAGTTGATCCCGCCAAGATTGAAGCCATCAGCAAGTGGGAGACCCCCACTACTCCAACGCATATTCGCCAATTTCTAGGTCTCGCCGGTTATTATCGAAGGTTTATCGAAGGATTTTCTCTGATTGCGCGTCCTTTGACCGCACTGACTCACAAGGGCAAGAAGTTCATTTGGGAGCCCACACACGAATCAGTATTCCAAACTTTGAAGAAGAAGTTAACCTCCGCACCTATCCTATCACTTCCTGAAGGCAGTGACGACTTTGTTGTTTATTGCGATGCATCGAAGAGTGGTTTTGGTTGTGTACTGATGCAACGATCAAAGGTTATTGCCTATGCCTCCCGCCAATTGAAGATTCACGAGCGGAACTACACTACACATGATCTTGAACTTGGAGCCGTTGTCTTTGCACTCAAATTGTGGAGACATTATTTGTATGGAACTAAGAGCACTATCTTCACTGATCACAAGAGTCTCCAGCACATCTTCGATCAGAAGCAATTGAATATGAGACAGCGTCGATGGATCGAGACGCTCAACGACTACGATTGTGAACTCCGTTATCACCCTGGCAAGGCCAATGTTGTAGCTGACGCTTTAAGCCGAAAGGAGAGGACGGCACCTCTCCGTGTTAGGGCTCTGAACATCACCATCCATTCGAACCTCAACAACCAGATCAGAGTAGCCCAAGTTGAGGCTCTCAAGGAGGAGAACATATCTCACGAGCATTTGAACATACTTGTCTCTCGATTCGAGGTTAGAGAGTCTGGACTCCGATGTTATGCCGGAAGAATTTGGGTACCTTACTATGGAGATCTACGAAGCCTGATACTTGATGAAGTACACAAATCGAGATATTCGATTCACCCCGGTGCAGGTAAGATGTACCACGACCTTAAAGAACAGTATTGGTGGCCGAATCTTAAGAAGGACGTTGCGACTTATGTTGGTAAGTGTTTGACTTGCTCGAAGGTTAAAGCCGAGCATCAGAGACCTTCTGGGTTACTTCAACAGCCGGAAATCCCACAATGGAAGTGGGAAAGGATCACAATGGATTTCATTACTAAGCTGCCGAAGACGGTGGGCGGATGCGATACTATTTGGGTTATTTTTGACCGCCTCACCAAATCTGCACACTTCCTAGCGATGAAGGAAACTGATACAATGGAAAGACTTGCTCAGCTGTACATCAAAGAGGTTGTATCTCGTCATGGTGTACCTTTATCAATCATCTCCGATCGCGATCCCCGTTTTGCTTCCAGATTTTGGCGTTCTTTGCAAGAAGCCATGGGAACTCGTCTTGACATGAGTACTGCTTATCATCCTCAGACTGACGGGCAAAGTGAACGAACGATTCAGACCTTGGAGGACATGCTGCGTGCATGTGTCATTGATTTTGGAAAGGCCTGGGAAAGGCATTTGCCACTCGCCGAATTCTCGTACAACAACAGTTATCACTCAAGCATTAATGCTGCACCTTTTGAAGCATTGTATGGTCGTAAGTGCCGATCTCCTATTTGTTGGGCCGAAGTAGGCGAAAAGCAAATCACCGGACCCGAGGTAGTTCACGAAACCACGGAGAAGATTGCTCAGATCCAAGCTAGACTTAAGACTGCCCGTGATCGCCAAAAGAGCTATGCCGATCTTAAACGGAAAGACTTTGAATTTAATGTTGGTGATCGTGTAATGTTGAAGGTTGCACCTTGGAAAGGTGTGATCCGTTTTGGAAAACGTGGAAAGTTGAACCCACGATACATTGGTCCTTTCGAGATCTTGGAACGTGTTGGACCAGTTGCTTACCGTTTGGATCTACCAGCACAATTGAGCTCAGTTCATCCTACCTTCCATGTGTCAAACTTGAAGAAGTGTCTTGCTGCACCCGAACTCATCATACCTTTGGAAGAACTTACTATTGATGACAAACTCCACTTTGTGGAGGAACCTGTTGAGATTATGGATCGTGAGATCAAAACTTTGAAACGCAACAAGATTCCGATTGTACGAGTACGATGGAATGCCAAACGAGGACCTGAGTTTACTTGGGAGCGAGAGGATCAAATGATGCGAAAGTATCCTCACCTTTTCCCGACTCCTCCATCTACCTCAGCTTAAATTTCGGGACGAAATTTTCTTTAACAGGTGGGTAATGTAACGACCCTGGTTTTTCCAACGTTATTTATTAATAATTATTATTATTAATACGCTTGATTAAACGAATGTATGTTATTACATTTACATGTTGCTTTAATTGCCCGTACTTGAACTTTAAATGCCCGAAACGTCTTTGTGACACCCGGAACTTGCACGAATAATATTTTAAGGTATTATTTACATTCATGATTAATTTTATTAATCATTTTAATTAACTAAGATGGTTAGTTAATTACTTGGGCTTAAGTTGGACTTATTTGGATTATTTGCAACTTGGGCTTTAATTAGTGTAATGGACTCTTGAATAAGACTCACAAGCCCACCCTACTTCTTTTAATGGACATTAAGCCCACTCTTGCATACTTGTAAGTATCATTTAAACATAAACTAACTAGTTACTTGCTTAAGGAATCTAGTTGCCTTATAATCCCCATGAGACTAACCCTTATATCCAACTTTTGTAAGCTTTTCAAGCAAGTATTTTGTGGACAATGGACTTCCCCTTGACCCCCATTTTGGCCGTGAGTTTTGAGGCCCTTTATGGGTGTTTTTGCTTCCAAATTTTCATTACTACTTGCTCACAAACTCTCTCATTTACACACACACAAAATACTTGAAACTTCTCTCAAACTTTACTCTCTTTTTCTCTCATATACTTGTAAGTATGATGAACTTTTTCTCTTCTCCTCTCCTTGTAAAAACCGATTTCAAACACCTCTCAATCATCATCAATCTTTGTTGTTATTACTTGTTCTTGTTAAAGATTAATTACTTGTCTTGATTACTAGTTATTATTTACTTACTTACTTGTCTTTCTTTACCAAGTTACAAGATCAAACTTTCTAGTTTTGATTCTTCATTTATATCTTGTATTTAACAAGAACATCAAGAACATAATCTCTCTAGTTATGTTCTACATATTTTGTTTCAAAGAATTAAAATTCATAGTTGTATAAACTCTTTACTTGTAGTTCTTGAAGTAACTTGAAGTTACTTCACTTAAAGATCAACTTGGGTTGAATCTTTAAAAGTAAGAGCAACTATGAATCATCTTCTTGTTTAGTTAGCTTTCTACTTTATTTATTTCAAAGATTTAAAGTTTATAATCTTTAATTTTTGTTACTTGTGTTCTTGTTTGTTGTATGTTACTAGAATACCACCTTCATGGTTGGTTTAGGCTTATCATTCATTTTTATTTATTTCTTATTGTTAGTTGCTTACTACACATTTGAACAAGGACATGAAACCAACAAGAGCTTACACTTTGGTGCAAGTATCATGGATCCAACACTTGGTTGTGATCTTTCTTAGTGTTCATGAACTTGTTCATAAACTTACATGTAACCTTGGTTCATCAAACACTTACAACACTTGCACTTGAGTTATGATGGACAAACCTTGGTCAAAATGATGTTAACATATCAACGAGTTGTACACTTGAAGCTATACGCATCAAGGATGAGAACCGTGATGAACATCAAGCACCGAGACAACCGGAACTCTCCAAAACCCACTGTTCTGTCCAAGACCTACTGACCTGATGCTTCTGGAACAGACCAGTAGACCTGGGCTGTTCTAACCTTGATTTTTAGATAGAACTTTTCGAGTAGATAACTTTTCATATAGGACTCGTCTTAATCCGAGTTACGGTTTAGGATTTATGGCCCTCCGATCGTTACCATGTCCTTTAACGTTGTGCAGAAATTTCTGACCTACTCGCACTTAGACCGTCGCCACGGTCAAACCAAGACGAGTTTGCTTCTGTAAATTTTACCACACTTAAGGGACTCATAGACGGAGCCATGACCACTGGTCTCACCTTAATTCAGTAAGGGTAGAGGCCGTGGTGACTGACCGAAGTCAGCCTTTGTTTTAAACGACTTTCATAAACGAGTCTTACTTGTTACCTTTTGTTTAATGATGATTGATGATGACCCTTATGACCTTAATTACGTACTTGTAAACCTTTTGAGACGACTTATTGACTTAGTGCTATTTGACTTAGGTTGAGGACGTTTGGACCGTTACTTGCACACCACTTTCCGACTACTACCTTACCATTACTACTAATCATTGTGAGTTATAGCATTCCCTTTTTACTTTAACTTATTTTGGGAACTGAGAATACATGCGGATTTTATGTTTTACATACTAGGCACGAGTACTTAAACTTTATATATGTGTGGGTTATATAACGGCATAAACATTCCCTTTAGCTCGGTAACGTTTAATCATCGGTTTTTGAACCGTGAACGCGAATCTTAGATATGGATCCATAGGGTTTGACATCCCCACTCGGGCTAGTAGCGCTAGCATTTAACGAGTGTTTAATACTTCGAGGTTATACGCACTTGCCAAGTGCACTTTAAGGGGGTACATTAAACGTTAAGTTAGTTACCGGGTGCCCACGGTTAAACATATACTTTTACATACTTTTGAATCGCTCGTTGTAGCACTGAAATCTCGTGGCCTACTTACATTACTGTTATACTTAAACTATAGCTCACCAACCTTTGTGTTGACCTTTTTAAGCATGTATTTTCTCAGGTGTTTGAAGTCGCTTCCGCTATCTTACTAGTCGTGCTGTAGAACCCGCTGCCTAGAGTTGTTATCGCATGACTACTTATGTTGCATTCAAACTTTTTACTTATGAACTTATGTTATGTAACGACCATTATGGTCACGTACACTTATTTAATGCTTCTACTTAGTGAAGCATACCTTTGATTTGTAAAACAATTGACGTATGTTATGACGTCACTTTTATTAATGAATGCAAACTCTGTTTTGAAAACGCATATAGTACTTAACCTTGTAATGATCCTGTTGTTGATGGTCCGTACATGATGATTTAGTACGGGGTGTCACATACCTGCTCTGTTACAAAGACAAAGTATTAAAGAAACCATGTTCACACAATGGTTTGAGCTGAACAAAGAGGATCCAGTTGCCCAGTCACTTACTTACGCAAAAATCCCTATACATTATGTATGGAATCAAGATGCGAAAATGTGGACGCCCAGGAAACTAAGGAGCTGTATTGGTCGTATTGTGTATGCACACCCTGCGTCAGGAGAACGTTACTATCTACGTATGTTACTAAATATAGTGAAAGGCCCCCGGTCTTTTGAAGAACTCCACACGGTCAACGGAATATTACACCCAACGTTTAAAGATGCATGCTTCGCATACGGTTTGATAAATGATGACAGAGAATGGACACACGCCATCTCAGAAGCAAAAAGTTGGGCATCAGGTGGACAATTACGGGAATTATTTGTCACAATGTTACTATTTTGCCACGTAAATAAACCACTACAATTATGGGAGTTACATTGGGAAGCTTTGTCCGACGACATCGTCCGTAAAAAACGAAAATTATTTAACTTCCCGGACCTAATCCTAACTGAAGCACAGATAAAGAATTACTGTTTAGTGGAAATACAGGGGATACTAAATAGAAATGGAAAGTCCCTAGGTGATTTTCCCGATCTCCCACAACCCGATCCATCGATGCTGACCCAAATGGACAACCGTTTAATTCGAGAAGAGTTAAACTATAATGTTAAAGAGATGCATACGTTACACTCAAGGCTTTTCAATTCCCTCAACCCAGAACAACTATCAATATATCAAAAGGTCATCGACGCTGTCACTGAAAAAAAAGGAGGTTTCTTTTTCTTATACGGGCCCGGAGGCACCGGGAAGACATTCGTATACAACACTATTCTGGCCAAATTAAGATCAGAACGGATGATTGTGCTTGCAGTTGCATCATCAGGTTAGCTTAACTCCCTTTATTTTTTAGTCAGTATATCTTTGCATACAAATTTCACCCATAGTGTTACTTAGATTTCGTAGACACATAACAGAACTACTGGTGTGAAAACCACAGGTATAGCATCTCTCCTTTTACCCGGAGGGCGGACAGCCCATAGCCGATTCGTGATTCCTCTTGAGCTAATGGAGAATAGTACGTGCGGGATCAAACAAAACACGCATTTGGCGGCACTCATGCAAGAAGTGAGATTAATTATCTGGGACGAAGCCCCGATGACACAAAGGTTTGCTTTTGAGGCATTAGACAAAACTTTAAAAGACATTTTAGGTGCTAAAGATGACGATAACAGATTAAAACTTTTTGGTGGTATGCCTATGTTATTAGGCGGTGACTTCAGACAGATCCTTCCCGTAATACCAAAGGGAAAAAGATAAGAGGTTGTTCATGCGTGTATCAACAGGTCAGACCTCTGGCAACATTGTCAATTGCACACACTTTTGCGTGTTATGAGGGTAAACGAATACAACGCCGAAGGACAACTTGATACCCGGAAACAAGAATTCAACGAGTGGGTCCTCAAAATAGGAGAAGGTAAAGTACCCGCACAATGCAAGGATGGGGAAGATGAACCAACATGGGTACGGATTCCTCCCAAGTTCATTATTAAGTCCAAAAAAACAGAGATTGAGTCAATTGTGGATGCCATTTTCCCAGATTTCACGTTACACCAGGATGATGAAGAGTACTTGCGTGAACGCGCTATTTTAACACCCCGTAACGACGATGCAAACGCAATCAACAAACACATGTTCAGGAAACTAAATGGTGTAAGCATGACATTCAAAAGCTCCGATGAAATCTGCAAGGGTTCCACAGATAACATTGAACAACACTATGCATATCCAGTTGAGTTCTTGAACAAGCTCAATTTTCCCGGTGTCCCTCCGCATAAACTGAAATTAAAAATAGGACAGCCAGTTATGCTGCTACGAAATCTGGGGCCGAGCGGTGGGATGTGTAACGGAACGCGCCTTATTATAACCGACTTCCAACAGTTTGTGCTTCATGCTAGAATAATCACCGGGTCGCATATTGGGAAAACAGTAATAATTCCTAGAATTGTACTGACATCCACAGAAACCAAATGGCCTTTTGTGATGCAACGAATCCAATTCCCGGTCAGGCCATGTTATGCAATGACAATAAACAAGAGTCAAGGCCAATCGTTGAAATTGGTAGGCCTATACCTCCCTAAGCCCGTCTTCAGCCACGGTCAACTATATGTCGCGCTTTCTAGGGTTACCGACCCCGATGGTCTTAAAATAGTGATGATAGATGACAGTGATCAGAATCTGCAGTCCCACACCCGAAACATTGTCTACAAAGAAACCTTCTTCAATTTAAATCACAATTTATAAAGGTACTGCGTCTTCCTTCTTACTTTCCACATGCTCATTACATTAACCTACTTTATTTTATTCTGCATTAATGATAGGCTTCGTTTTTCCGTCCGTAGTACACCTTCTACGTACCACTAAATCCTAATATTATATACATATATCACATTAACAATCTTCGTTACATGTAGGTGAAATCTAAAGTCCCATACTAATAGTAAAGCATTTATAGTAACTTTTATGTTGTCCCTTAAATTCACCTTGCAGGGAACCGTCCCAACAACCATCTCATATGTAGCTAAATTGATTGTAAAATCGTTTACTCCTCTTCCATGAGGTATGTTATGACTACTACCTAAATACTACATACATCACTTTGCTACCGTTGTAAACACCCACACAAAAAAAGGCAGTCACTGGAATACTTTCGCCAACAGCTACCTGTATTAGAGCAGTCCCCAATAACCTACGCCCCATGAATGCTTTGTTGCCTGTTATACGATTGTACTTCTCCGATATTTCTACAGATGGCTACTCAGCAAATTTGCCAACACATAGTAATTTTTATTTTTGGTTGGAAAGTTTGCCTACAGGTCTTATCCACTAACAATACAGGTTTGTTTCGTGTAAACAGGAATGGTAGCGCCCCACCCTCCTTCATCAGACTGCCATTGAGAACATCACTGATTTGGTGAAGTTACAACTCGACAGCCCAGGTTCACCACTTACATCACACGCATTGCGCCGGAATAACTTACATGTTTATGATTACTCCTTTGTATGCCAACATACAGTTAGGCGTTTGTAGTTGTCCTGGAATTTCATGTTTATGTTCAAATTGTAACTTAATCAGCGTACAAGTTTTGGTTTAGCTGGAACTTTATATTACTGGGCAAGTTTTGGTCTATGCACTGCATCTGCCCATAGTAGAGAATGTATCAACTTAACCAGGTTTCCCATCTATTATTCAACCTGCTTTAGTGGCTATGACAATTGATATTGGATTTGTGTCACGTTCATTCATTAACTGTTGCAATTAGTTTCAGATTTGTCCTCAAACACACGTCCGATACAACAAAAAGTACCCTCTTCGTGCAACGCACGGGCAATGGACCTAGTTAGTAAAATGATTGTCCATACGAAAGCAAAAGTTTATTTTTTATGACCCGAGATAGAGAATTATACCTATATATATCAACACAAGGGTTGGATTGCCGTTTCACGTATTAAAGGTAGTGTCGTTTTTAGATGGCGTCAGCGACTGCCCAACCTGGCTCTCATAGTCAAACAAATTAAATTAAATATTCACATAACACATATTTGGTTTACATCTTTTCTTCTACACACCTCTATCTGTGTACGCCACCAACTACTTCCACCATCCCCTCGCCCAACTATTCTAGCGCTTTACAGTTTTTCCCTTCGTTGCAATTGACTTTAACAATTATTATTTTTTACTCTGTTGTTAAAGATTTTGAGCCAGCAATCGTTACGAAGACGCATTTTTTTCCCTGGTTTCTTAAAATCGGTTGAAGATTTGGGGTACTGATAAGGTTTGAGGCGATAATTTGCTTCTGTTGTTGATCCTATAACGCTGATTACAAAAAATTTATTCATTCCAGGTTTGTGTGGTTATGATCTTGGCCTAGGGTTTATGATTTGGTGGGTTTATCTTGGTAATTGTTAAATTTCGAAGACGAATTAGGTAGAAATCCGTAACTTTTGTTCGATTACAACAAAAATTGGGTTTATGGGCTTATTAATTGTTGTCGATGTTTGTTGCTTCACATAAAAAATTAGGGTTGTCTAATTAACTGTGTTGATTAATTTCTGCAGATGTTTGTTGCAGGTATTATTGGTGCTTTCTCTCTACAATGTTAAGTACTAAGTTTGTTCGATGTAAATTCACAGAGGTAACTATTACTTACAAAACTAAAGTTCCAGATTCTTAAAAGATTGCATAAAAATTGGTATGTGTGACCCTTTTCTAGAGAAGGTAAATTAATCACCATAACTGCTATAAACGCATAACATCGTATACAACTGGTAAAAATTGAAACTTTGTTTCCTTTTGCATTTTATTTTCTTTTAGTTATATGAGGAATTGAGGATATAAGCTTTTTTATATGAATAATATAAAATATTAACTTTATACATTTGATAATAAGGTGAATGTATGAAGAAAATAATAAGGTTAATGTATGAAACAGTATAATATATGAAGGTGGATTGTTTATAAGGTGTTTGTTTGTTGAATTAGGTTATTTACAACATCGATACTGATCAAAGTAGGGGTTTTCAGTTGGTAACAAGGAATGTTGTTGCAGAAGCTTATAAGGCTGTTGATTTGAACAATCGTTATGAAAGTTTGTTCATCTTTAAGAAGTTTTTTTATACAGTTGTTGGATCACTGTTATAAGTTTTTTATTGCGACCATGATTGTTTATGAAATGTCCCGTTCATATTGATTATAAACGTTCCATATTAATTGATTTCGTCGCGAGGTTTTGACCTCTATATGAGACGTTTTTCAAAGACTGCATTCATTTTTAAAACAACCATAACCTTTATTTTATCGATAAAGGTTTAAAAAGTATTACGTAGATTATCAAGTAATGATAATCTAAAATATACCGTTTACACACGACCATTACATAATGGTTTACAATAAGAACATATTACATCAAAAATAAGTTTCTTGAATGCAGTTTTTACATAATATCATACAAGCATGGACTTCAAATCTTGTTCTTATTTTAGTATGCAACAGCGGAAGCTCTTAATAATCACCTGAGAATAAACATGCTTAAAACATCAACAAAAATGTTGGCGAGTTATAGGTTTATCCTATATATTATCAAATCATAATAATAGACCACAAGATTTCATATTCCAATATACATCCCATACATAGAGATAAAATTCATTCATATGGTGAACACCTGGTAACCGACATTAACAAGATGCATATAAGAATATCCCCTATCATTTCGGGAAATCCTTCGGACATGATAAAAACGAATTCGAAGTACTAAAGCATCCGGTACTTTGGATCGGGTTCGTTAGGCCCAATAGATCTATCTTTAGGATTCGCGTCAATTAGTAGATCAGTTTACTAATTCTTAGGCTACCAAGCAAAAGAGGCATATTCGGCTTCGATCATTCACCCATATAATGTAGTTTCATTTACTTGTGTCTATTTCGTAAAACATTTAAAAAACTGCATGTATTCTCATCCCAAGATATTAGATTTTAAAAGTGGGACTATAACTCACTTTCACATATTTTTACTTCGTCGGGAAGTAAGACTTGGCCACTGGTCGATTCACGAACCTATAACAAATATGTACATATATATCAAAGTATGTTCAAAATATATTTACAACACTTTTAATACATTTTGATGTTTTAAGTTTATTAAGTCAGCTGTCCTCGTTAGTAACCTACAACTAGTTGTCCACAGTTAGATGTACAGAAATAAATCGATATATATTATCTTGAATCAATCCACGACCCAGTGTATACACGTCTCAAGCTAGATCACAACTCAAAGTATATATATTTTTGGAATCAACCTCAACCCTGTATAGCTAACTCCAACATTACTGCATATAGAGTGTCTATGGTTGTTCCAAATAATATATATACATGGGTCGATGTGATATGTCAAAACATTTGCATACGTGTCTATGGTATCCCAAGATTACATAATATATTAGAATACATGTATAATACAATATAAGTTAGCTAGGATATGATTTGTATAGAATTGTTAATATTTCCCGTAGCTACAAAAATCAAAAAATATCCAATCTTGTTTTACCCATAACTTCTTCATTTTAAATCTGTTTTGAGTGAATCAAATTGCTATGGTTTCATATTGAACTCTATTTTATGAATCTAAACAGAAAAGGTATAAGTTTACAGTCAGAAGTATAAGTTACAAGTTATTTTTGTAAGAGGTAGTCATTTCCGTCGAAAGAACGACGTCTTGATGACCATTTTGAAAAACATACTTCCACTTTGAGTTTAATCATGATTTTTGGATATAGTTTCATGTTCATAAGAAAAATCATTTTTCCAGAAGAACAACTTTTAAATCAAAGTTTATCATAGTTTTTAATTATCAAACCCAAAACAGCCCGCGGTGTTACTACGACGGCGTATGTCCGGTTTTACGGTGTTTTTCGTGTTTCCAGGTTTTAAATCATTAAGTTAGCATATCACATAGATATAGAACATGTGTTTAGTTGATTTTAAAAGTCAAGTTAGAAGGATTAACTTTTGTTTGCGAACAAGTTTAGAATTAACTAAACTATGTTCTAGTGATTTCAAGTTTAAACCTTCGAATAAGATAGCTTTATATATATGAATCGAATGATGTTATGAACATCATTACTACCTCAAGTTTTGTGGATAAACCTACTGGAAAAGAGACAAATGGATCTAGCTTCAAAAGATCTTGGATGGCTTGAAAGTTCTTGAAGTAGAATCATGACACGAAAACAAGTTCAAGTAAGATTTCCATTCGAAATAAGATTGTTATAGTTATAGAAATTGAATCAAAGTTTGAATATGAGTATTACCTTGTATTAGAAAGATATATTACTTTAAATAAGAAAGATTTCTTGAGGTTGAATGATCACTCTACAAGATTGGAAGTAAGCTAGCAAACTTGGAAGTATTCTTGATTTTATGAAACTAGAACTTGTAGAATTTATGAAGAACACTTAGAACTTGAAGATAGAACTTGAGAGAGATTAATTAAATGAATAAAATTGAAGAGTGAAAGTGTTTGTAGGTGTTTTTAGTCGTTGGTATATGGATTAGATATAAAGGATGTGTAATTTTGTTTACATGTAAATAAGTCATGAATGATTACTCATATTTTTGTAATTTTATGAGATATTTCATGCTAGTTGCCAAATGATGGTTCCCACATGTGTTAGCTGACTCACATGGGCTGCTAATAGCTGATAATTGGAGTGTATATACCAATAGTACATACATCTAAAAGCTGTGTATTGTACGAGTACGAATACAGGTGCATACGAGTAGAATTGTTGATGAAACTGAACGAGGATGTAATTGTAAGTATTTTTGTTAAGTAGAAGTATTTTGATAAGTGTCTTGAAGTCTTTCAAAAGTGTATGAATACATATTAAAACACTACATGTATATACATTTTAACTGAGTTGTTAAGTCATCGTTAGTCGTTACATGTAAATGTTGATTTGAAACATTTAAGTTAACGATCTTGTTAAATGTTGTTAACCCAATGTTTATTATATCTAATGAGATGTTAAATTATTATATTATCATGATATTATGATATATTAATATATCTTAATATGATATATATATACATTTAAATGTCGATACAACGATAATCGTTACATATATGTCTCGTTTCGAAATCATTAAGTTAGTAGTCTTGTTTTTACATATGTAGTTCATTGTTAATACACTTAATGACATGTTTACTTATCATTTATCATGATTAAACATAGTGTATCAATATTTTAATTTGATTCATATGTATTTAGTAAGAAGTTGTTATAACGATAATCGTTATATATATCGTTTCGAGTTTCCTAATTCAATAAACTCAATTTTATGTATATATCTCATTGTTAAAATACCTAATGAGATACTTACTTATCATAATATCATGTTAACTATATATATAATTATATATATGTCATCATATAGTTTTTACAAGTTTTAACGTTCGTGAATCACCGGTCAACTTGGGTGGTCAAATGTCTATATGAAACCTATTTCAATTAATCAAGTCTTAATAAGTTTGATTGCTTAACATGTTGGAAACACTTAATCATGTAAATAACAATTTTATTTAATATATATATAAACATGGAAAAGTTCGGGTCACTACAGTACCTACCCGTTAAATAAATTTCGTCCCGAAATTTTAAGCAGTTGGAGGTGTTGACGTATCTTCTGGAAATAAATGCGGGTATTTCTTTTTCATCTGATCTTCTCGTTCCCAGGTGAACTCGGGTCCTCTACGAGCATTCCACCGAACCTTAAAAATTGGTATCTTGTTTTGCTTAAGTCTTTTAACCTCACGATCCATTATTTCGACGGGTTCTTCGATGAATTGAAGTTTTTCGTTGATTTGGATTTCATCTAACGGAATAGTGAGATCTTCTTTAGCAAAACATTTCTTCAAATTCGAGACGTGGAAAGTGTTATGTACAGCCGCGAGTTGTTGAGGTAACTCAAGTCGGTAAGCTACTGGTCCGACACGATCAATAGTCTTGAATGATCCGATATACCTTGGATTTAATTTCCCTTGTTTACCAAATCGAACAACGCCTTTTCAAGGTGCAAATTTAAGCATGATCATCTCTCCAATTTCAAATTCTATATCTTTTCTTTTAATGTCAGCGTAGCTCTTTTGTCGACTTTGGGCGGTTTTCAACCGTTGTTGAATTAGGATGATCTTCTCGGTAGTTTCTTGTATTATCTCCGGACCCGTAATCTGTCTATCCCCCACTTCACTCCAACAAATCGGAGACCTGCACTTTCTACCATAAAGTGCTTCAAACGGCGCCATCTCAATGCTTGAATAGTAGCTGTTGTTGTAGAAAAATTCTGCTAACGGTAGATGTCGATCCCAAGTGTTTCTGAAATCAATAACACATGCTCGTAGTATGTATTCAAGCGTTTGTATCGTCCTTTCGCTCTGCCCATCAGTTTGTGGATGATAGGCAGTACTCATGTCTAGACGAGTTCCTAATGCTTGCTGTAATGTCTGCCAGAATCTTGAAATAAATCTGTCATCCCTATCAGAGATAATAGAGATTGGTATTCCATGTCTGGAGACGACTTCCTTCAAATACAGTCGTGCTAACTTTTCCATATTGTCCTCTTCTCTTATTGGCAGGAAGTGTGCTGATTTGGTGAGACGATCAACTATTACCCAAATAGTATCAAAACCACTTGCAGTCCTTGGCAATTTAGTGATGAAATCCATGGTAATGTTTTCCCATTTCCATTCCGGGATTTCGGGTTGTTGAAGTAGACCTGATGGTTTCTGATGCTCTGCTTTGACCTTAGAACACGTCAAACATTCTCCTACGTATTTAGCAATATCGGCTTTCCTACCCGGCCACCAAAAATGTTTCTTGAAATCCTTGTACATCTTCCCCGTTCCAGGATGTATTGAGTATCTGGTTTTATGAGCTTCTCTAAGTACCATTTCTCTCATATCTCCAAATTTTGGTACCCAAATCCTTTCAGCCCTATACCGGGTTCCGTCTTCCTGAATATTAAGATGCTTCTCCGATCCTTTGGGTATTTCATCCTTTAAATTTTCCTCTTTTAAAACTCCTTGTTGCGCCTCCTTTATTTGAGTAGTAAGGTTATTGTGAATCATTATATTCATAGATTTTACTCGAATGGGTTCTCTGTCCTTCCTGCTCAAGGCGTCGGCTACCACATTTGCCTTCCCCGGGTGGTAACGAATCTCAAAGTCGTAATCATTCAACAATTCAATCCACCTACGCTGCCTCATATTCAGTTGTTTCTGATTAAATATGTGTTGAAAACTTTTGTGGTCGGTATATATAATACTTTTGACCCCATATAAGTAGTGCCTCCAAGTCTTTAATGCAAAAACAACCGCGCCTAATTCCAAATCATGCGTCGTATAATTTTGTTCGTGAATCTTCAATTATCTAGACGCATAAGCAATTACTTTAGTTCGTTGCATTAATACACAACCGAGACCTTGCTTTGAGGCGTCACAATATATCACAAAATCATCATTCCCTTCAGGTAATGACAATATAGGTGCCGTAGTTAACTTTTTCTTCAATAACTGAAATGCTTTCTCTTGTTCATCCTTCCATACAAATTTCTTCCCTTATGCGTTAATGCAGTCAAGGGTTTTGCTATTCTGGAAAAGTCTTGGATGAACCTTCTGTAGTAACCAGCTAGTCCTAAAAACTGGCGTATGTGTTTCGGAGTTTTTGGGGTTTCCCACTTTTCAACGGTTTCAATCTTTACTGGATCCACCTGAATACCTTCTTTGTTCACTATGTGACCGAGGAATTGAACTTCTTCAAACCAAAATGCACACTTTGAAAACTTAGCGTACAGTTTTTCTTTCCTTAACAATTCTAGCACTTTTCTCAAGTGTTCTTGGTGCTCTTGATCATTCTTCGAGTAAATAAGTATGTCATCGATGAAAACAATGACAAACTTGTCAAGATATGGCCCACACACTCGGTTCATGAGGTCCATGAACACAGCTGGTGCATTAGTCAATCCAAATGGCATAACCATAAACTCGTAATGACCATAACGCGTCCTAAAAGTAGTCTTTGGAATATCATCCTCCTTCACCCGCATTTGATGATATCCAGAACGTAAATCGATCTTCGAATAAACAGACGAGCCTTGTAGTTGATCAAATAAGTCGTCGATTCTCGGTAGTGGGTAGCGGTTCTTGATGGTAAGTTTTTTCAACTCTCGGTAGTCGATACACAACCTGAATGTACCATCTTTCTTCTTAACAAACAAAACAGGAGCTCTTCACGGTGATGTGCTTGGTCGAATGAAACCACGCTCTAAAAGTTCTTGTAATTGGCTCTGAAGTTCCTTCATTTTGCTAGGTGAGAGTCTGTATGGAGCACGAGCTATTGGTGCAGCTCCCGATACAAGGTCTATTTGAAATTCAACGGATCGGTGTGGAGGTAGTTGTAGTGACCCGAACTTTTCCATGTTTATATATATATTAAATGAAATTGTTATTTACATGATTAAGTGTTTCCAACATGTTAAGCAATCAAACTTGTTAAGACTTGATTAATTGAAATAGGTTTCATATAGACAATTGACCACCCAAGTTGACCGGTGATTCACGAACGTTAAAACTTGTAAAAACTATATGATGACATATATATGGTTATATATATAGTTAACATGATATTATGATAAGTAAACATATCATTAAGTATATTAACAATGAACTACATATGTAAAAACAAGACTACTAACTTAATGATTTTGAAACGAGACATATATGTAACGATTATCGTTGTAACGACATTTAATTTATATATATCATATTAAGAGATATTCGTACATCATGATAATATAATAATTTAAAATCTCATTTGATATTATAAACATTGGGTTAACAACATTTAACAAGATCGTTAACCTAAAGGTTTCAAAACAACACTTACATGTAACGACTAACGATGACTTAACGACTCAGTTAAAATGTATATACATGTAGTATTTTAATATGTATTCTTACACTTTTGAAAGACTTCAAGACACTTATCAAAATACTTCTACTTAACAAAAATGCTTACAATTACATCCTCGTTCAGTTTCATCAACAATTCTACTCGTATGCACCCGTATTCGTACTCGTACAATACACAGCTTTTAGATGTATGTACTATTGGTATATACACTCCAATGATCAGCTCTTAGCAGCCCATGTGAGTCACCTAACACATTTGGGAACCATCATTTGGCAACTAGCATGAAATATCTCATAAAATTACAAAAATATGAGTAATCATTCATGACTTATTTATATGAAAATAAAATTACATATCCTTTATATCTAATCCATACACCAACGACCAAAAACACCTACAAACACTTTCATTCTTCAATTTTCTTCATCTAATTGATCTCTCTCAAGTTCTATCTTCAAGTTCTAAGTGTTCTTCATAAATTCTACAAGTTCTAGTTTCATAAAATCAAGAATACTTCCAAGTTTACTAGCTTACTTCCAATCTTATAGAGTGATCATCCAACCTCAAGAAATCTTTCTTATTTACAGTAAGATATCTTTCTAATATAAGGTAATACTCATATTCAAATTTTGATTCAATTTCTATAACTATAACAATCTTATTTCGAGTGGAAATCTTACTTGAACTTGTTTTCGTGTCATGATTCTACTTCAAGAACTTTCAATCCATCCAAGATCCTTTGAAGCTAGATCCATTTGTCTCTTTTCCAGTAGGTTTATCCACAAAACTTGAGGTAGTAATGATGTTCATAACATCATTCGATTCATACATATAAAGCTATCTTATTCGAAGGTTTAAACTTGAAATCACTAGAACATAGTTTAGTTAATTCTAAACTTGTTCGCAAACAAAAGTTAATCCTTCTAACTTGACTTTTAAAATCAACTAAACACATGTTCTATATCTATATAATATGCTAACTTAATGATTTAAAACCTGGAAACACGAAAAACACCTTAAAACTGGACATACGCCGTCGTAGTAACACCGAGGGCTGTTTTGGGTTTGATAATTAAAACTATGATAAACTTTGATTTAAAAGTTGTTCTTCTTGGAAAATGATTTTTCTTATGAACATGAAACTATATCCAAAAATCATGGTTAAACTCGAAGTGGAAGTATGTTTTTTCAAAATGGTCATCAAGACGTCGTTCTTTCGACTGAAATGACTACCTCTTACAAAAATGACTTATAACTTATATTTCTGACTATAAACCTATACTTTTTCTGTTTAGATTCATAAAATAGAGTTCAATATGAAACCATAGCAATTTGATTCACTCAAAACGGATTTAAAATGAAGAAGTTATGGGTAAAACAAGATTGGATATATATATATATATATATTTTTTTTTTGTAGCTACGAGAAATATTAACAATTCTATACAAATCATATCCTAGCTAACTTATATTGTATTATACATGTATTCTAATATATTATGTAATCTTGGGATACCATAGACACGTATGCAAATGTTTTGACATATCATATCGACCCATGTATATATATTATTTGGAACAACCATAGACACTCTATATGCAGTAATGTTGGAGTTAGCTATACAGGGTTGAGGTTGATTCCAAAAATATATATACTTTGAGTTGTGATCTAGCCTGAGACATGTATACACTGGGTCGTGGATTGATTCAAGATAATATATATCGATTTATTTCTGTACATCTAACTGTGGACAACTAGTTATAGGTTACTAACGAGGACAGCTGACTTAATAAACTTAAAACATCAAAATGTATTAAAAGTGTTGTAAATATATTTTGAATATACTTTGATATATATGTACATATTTGTTATAGGTTCTTGAATCGACCAGTGGCCAAGTCTTACTTCCCGACGAAGTAAAAATCAGTGAAAGTGAGTTATAGTCCCACTTTTAAAATCTAATATTTTTGGGATGGGAATACATGCAGGTTTTATAAATGATTTACAAAATAGACACAAGTACGTGAAACTACATTTTATGGTTGAATTATCGAAATCGAATATGCCCCTTTTTATTAATTCTAGTAATCTAAGAATTAGGGAACAGACACCCTAATTGACGCGAATCCTAAAGATAGATCTATTGGGCCTAACAAACCCCATCCAAAGTACCGGATGCTTTAGTACTTCGAAATTTATATCATATCCGAAGGGTGTCCCGGAATGATGGGGATATTCTTATATATGCATCTTGTTAATGTCGGTTACCAGGTGTTCACCATATGAATGATTTTTATCTCTATGTATGGGATGTATATTGAAATATGAAATCTTGTGGTCTATTGTTACGATTTGATATATATATATAGGTTAAACCTATAACTCACCAACATTTTTGTTGACGTTTTAAGCATGTTTATTCTCAGGTGATTATTAAGAGCTTCCGCTGTCGCATACTTAAATAAGAACAAGATTTGGAGTCCATGCTTGTATGATATTGTGTAAAAAACTGCATTCAAGAAACTTATTTCGTTGTAACATATTTGTATTGTAAACCATTATGTAATAGTCGTGTGTAAACAGGATATTTTAGATTATCATTATTTGACAATCTACGTAAAGCTTTTTAAACCTTTATTGATGAAATAAAGGTTATGGTTTGTTTTAAAATGAATGCAGTCTTTGAAAAACGTCTCATATAGAGGTCAAAACCTCGCAACAAAATCAATTAATATGGAACATTTTTAATAATAAGAACGGGACATTTCAGTTGGTATCAGAGCGTTGGTCTTAGAGAACCAGAATTTTGCATTAGTGTGTCTTATCGAGTTTGTTAGGATGCATTAGTGAGTCTGGACTTCGACCGTGTTTACTTGAAAAATAATTGCTTAACAAATTTTGTTGGAAACTATATATTTTTAACATGTGAATATTATGTGATATATTAATCTCTTAACGTGTTTGATATTATGTGATAGATGTCTACCTCTAGAACAAGTCCCATTGACTCACCTAATAATAATGAAGAGTCAAATGTCAATTGGAATGATTCGTGGACTGATTCACAAGTTCCCGAAGAGGAACCGGAAGAAGAGTCGGAACCGGAAGAAGAATCGGAACCGGAAGAAGAAATAGAACCAGTGGGAGAAATAATAAAACGGTTAAGGCAAAAGAGATCAATAAGGGAAAGGGCATAAAAATAGAGAAATTTGATTCCAAACCCGATGAACTTTATATGTATCGTCAACACTCGTATTTCTTAAGTTGTGACAATAACTCGGGAACCTCTAAACCACCAGATTTTTCTAAACCAATGTGGAAAACGACGGCTCGTATTAGGGGAACATCATATATCCCTAGAAACTTGGCAAAACGAACCAAAACCGAAGAAGAAGAAACGAGCAAGTCGGAATAAGATAGTTGTATTCGTGTGGTGTAATATATGTAATATAGTGTGCTTATGCTTTATGATATATGTAAAAATTGCTTGTATTAATAAGTATTTTTTTATGAATCTAACTCTTGTATATTTTACAGTATAAAAACACAAAATGGATAGACAACCCAATATTTTAAGAGACCTACCCGGAGACATGATTGATGAAATCTTGTCTAGAGTCGGTCAGAATTCCTCGGCACAACTATTTAAGGCGAGATCAGTTTGTAAGACATTCGAAGAACGTTCCAAGAATGCCTTGGTTTATAAAAGGCTTTCGTTCGAAAGATGGGGGATATCACATTGGGAAATCCATAAGTTACGATGTGTTTACTTTGACGCATATATTGCGGGGAACCCAAATGCTATTTTACGTAACGGGTTAAGAAATTATTTTGACTCAATATATCCGAATATAGGACTTCGTGATTTAGAAAAAGTGGCTAACATGCAACATAAAGAAGCATGTTATGCTTACGGGTTAGTAATGTTCGCTTCTCACCAAAGTGAGAACAAGAACATCGGGCTACAACTATTAAACAAAACGTTCCCACAAGTGACGGATTCAGTAATTGGGGTAAGAAATGAGGTTTTTAGGTTATTACGAGACTGTTGGTCATTACGTAACCTTCATCCTTTTGACGACGTTACAACACATTGTCTTACTATCGGTCACAACGGTTATGTTCCACAAAACCAAGGATGGGAAGTGGTATTAGTAAAAGCAAAATGCATGACTCGTTTCTGGACGTATGAATTACGTGTCTTTATTGCCTTTGCTGAACGCCTTATTTATTAACTAGAATTATCTTCGCAACTACTTTGTATCAAAGTTTTATGTGCTATATTTCATGCTATATGTAAAATAGCGGTATTGTAAGTTTGCAAGTTATTGTATAAAGGTTTGAATATGATATATATTTTTTTGTGATTAGTTTTTCATATAGAATTGTAGTAGTTGAAATGGTATGTTAGCTACTAAGTATGAACTTAACGGGTAGGTACTACCCGAATTAAAGAGTATAAAATGCTAATATGAAGAAAGAGCTTTTATAAATAAGTTCATATTACGCTACGAAATACTATTGACTACTCTTGACATTCTATATGATTAACTCGTTTCATTTGACTATTTTGAAGGAAATGGCACCGACTACTCGACACACCTTGAATATGAGCGAAGAGGAATTTCGTGCCTTTCTTGCTTCAAACATAGCCGCAGTACAGGCCACGCTACATACCAACAATAACTCTGAATCTAGCAATACAGCTAATGGCGCAAGAAATCGTGTAGGATGCTCCTACAAGGAATTCACTACCTGCAAACCTTCAGAATTTGATGGGACCGAAGGACCAATCAAATTGAAACGGTGGACCGAGAAAGTTGAATCGGTCTTTGCCATAAGTAAGTGTGCTGAAGGAGACAAAGTGAAGTACGCTACGCATACCTTCACAAGTATTGCGTTAACATGGTGGAATACCTATCTAGAGCAAGTAGGACAAGATACTGCTTACGCGCTACCGTGGTCAGCATTCAAGCACTTGATGAACGAGAAGTACCGTCCTAGAACCGAGGTCAATAAGCTCAAGTCAGAACTTAGAGGGTTACGAACACAGGGATTCGATATTACTTCGTACGAAAGACGATTCACAGAATTGTGCCTATTGTGTCCGAGAGCGTTCGAAGATGAGGAAGAGAAGATCGACGCGTTTGTGAAAGGGTTACTGGAGAGAATCCAAGAAGATATAAGTTCACACGATCCTGCCTCCATACAAAAGGCATGTAGAATGGCTCACAAACTAGTGAACCAGATTGAGGGAAGAATTAAAGAACAGGCGGCCGAAGAGGCCAACGTGAAGCTAGTCAAAAGAAAGTGGGAGGAAAACGGTGATAAGAGTCACCAAAACAACAACAACTATCCCAACAATCGCAACATCAATCGCAGCTACAACAAACGGCAAAACAACAACAACAACAACTACAATAATCATTCCAACAACAATAACAACCGCAACAACAACAACAATCAGAAGCAGCTATGCCAAAGGTGTGAAAAGTATCACTCGGGGTTCTGCACCAAATTTTGCAACAAGTGTAAAAGAAATGGTCATAGCGCGGCGAAGTGTGAGGTCTACGGACCAGGGGTTAACAGAACGAAAGGAACAAATGGTGTCAGAACGAGTAATGGCGGAGCAAGTTATGCCAATGTAGTTTGTTATAAATGTGGAAAATTGGGCTACATTATTAGAAATTGCCCGAACCAGGAGAACACGAATGGACAAGGCCGCGGAAGAGTTTTCAATATTAATGCGGCAGAGGCACAGGAAGACCCAGAACTTGTTACGGGTACGTTTCTTATTGACAATAAATCTGCTTACGTTTTATTTGATTCGGGTGCGGATAGAAGCTATATGAGTAGAGATTTTTGTGCTAAATTAAGTTGTCCATTGACGCCTTTGGATAGTAAATTTTTACTCGAATTAGCAAATGGTAAATTAATTTCAGCAGATAATATATGTCGGAATCGAGAAATTAAACGGGTTAGCAAAACATTTAAGATTGACTTGATACCAGTAGATTTAGGGAGTTTTGATGTGATAATCGGTATGGACTGGTTGAAAGAAGTGAAAGCAGAGATCGTTTGTTACAAAAATGCAATTCGCATTATACGAGAAAAAGAAAAACCCTTAATGGTGTACGGAGAAAAGGGCAACACGAAGCTACATCTTATTAGTAATTTGAAGGCACAAAAACTAATAAGAAAAGGTTGCTATGCTGTTCTAGCACACGTCGAGAAAGTATAAACTGAAGAAAAGAGCATCAATGATGTTCCCGTCGCAAAAGAATTTCCCGATGTATTTCCGAAAGAATTACCGGGATTACCCCCACATCGATCCGTTGAATTTCAAATAGATCTTGTACCAGGAGCTGCACCAATAGCTCGTGCTCCTTACAGACTCGCACCCAGCGAGATGAAAGAACTACAAAGCCAATTACAGGAACTTTTAGAGCGTGGTTTCATTCGACCAAGCACATCACCGTGGGGAGCTCCTGTTTTGTTTGTCAAGAAGAAAGATGGTACATTCAGGTTGTGTATCGACTACCGAGAGTTGAACAAACTTACCATCAAGAACCGCTATCCACTACCGAGAATCGACGACTTATTTGACCAACTACAAGGCTCGTCTATTTATTCAAAGATTGACTTACGTTCCGGGTATCATCAAATGCGGGTGAAAGAAGATGATATTCCAAAGGCTGCTTTCAGAACACGTTACGGTCATTACCAGTTTATGGTCATGCCGTTTGGTTTAACTAATGCATCAGCTGTGTTCATGGACTTTATGAATCTTGTGTGTGCACCATACCTTGACAAGTTTGTCATTATTTTCATTGATGACATACTTATTTACTCAAAAAATGACCAAGAACACGGTGAACATTTGAGAAAGGTGTTAGAAGTATTGAGGAAGGAAGAATTGTACGCTAAGTTTTCAAAGTGTGCATTTTGGTTGGAAGAAGTTCAATTCCTCGGTCACATAGTGAACAAAGAAGGTATTAAGGTGGATCCGGCAAAGATAGAAACCGTTGAAAAGTGGGAAACCCCGAAAACTCCGAAACACATACGCCAGTTTTTAGGACTAGCTGGTTACTACAGAAGGTTCATCCAAGACTTTTCCAGAATAGCAAAACCCTTGACTGTATTAACGCATAAAGGGAAGAAATTTGAATGGAATGATGAACAAGAGAAAGCGTTTCAGTTATTGAAGAAAAAGCTAACTACGACACCTATATTGTAATTGCCTGAAGGGAATGATGATTTTGTAATTTATTGTGACGCATCAAAGCAAGGTCTCGGTTGTGTATTAATGCAACGAACGAAGGTGATTGTTTATGCGTCTAGACAATTGAAGATTCATGAACAAAATTATACGACGCATGATTTGGAATTAGGCGCGGTTGTTTTTGCATTAAAGACTTGGAGGCACTACTTATATGAGGTCAAAAGTATTATATATACCGACCACAAAAGTCTTCAACACATATTTAATCAGAAACAACTGAATATGAGGCAGCGTAGGTGGATTGAATTGTTGAATGATTACGACTTTGAGATTCGTTACCACCCGAAGAAGGCAAATGTGGTAGCCGACGCCTTGAGCAGGAAGGACAGAGAACCCATTCGAGTAAAATCTATGAATATAATGATTCACAATAACCTTACTACTCAAATAAAGGAGGCGCAACAAGGAGTTTTAAAAGAGGGAAATTTAAAGGATGAAATACCCAAAGGATCGGAGAAGCATCTTAATATTCGGGAAGACGGAACCCGGTATAGGGCTGAAAGGATTTGGGTACCAAAATTTGAAGATATGAGAGAAATGGTACTTAGAGAAGCTCATAAAATCAGATACTCAATACATCCTGGAACGGGGAAGATGTACAAGGATCTCAAGAAATATTTTTGGTGGCCGGGTATGAAAGCCGATGTTGCTAAATACATAGGAGAATGTTTGACGTATTCTAAGGTCAAAGCTGAGCATCAGAAACCATCAGGTCTACTTCAACAACCCGAAATTCCGGAATGGAAATGGGAAAACATTACCATGGATTTCGTCACTAAATTGCCAAGGACTGCAAGTGGTTTTGATACTATTTGCGTAATAGTTGATCATCTCACTAAATCAGCACACTTTCTGCCAATAAGAGAAGATGACAAGATGGAGAAGTTAGCACGACTGTATTTGAAGGAAGTCGTCTCCAGACATGGAATACCAATCTCTATTATCTCTGATAGGGATGGCAGATTTATTTCAAGATTCTGGCAGACATTACAGCAAGCATTAGGAACTCGTCTAGACATGAGTACTGCCTATCATCCACAAACTGATTGGCAGAGCGAAAGGACGATACAAACGCTTGAATACATGCTACGAGCATGTGTTATTGATTTCGGAAACAGTTGGGATCGACATCTACCGTTAGCAGAATTTTCCTACAACAACAGCTACCATTCAAGCATTGAGATGGCGCCATTTGAAGCACTTTATGGTAGAAAGTGCAGGTCTCCGATTTGTTGGAGTGAAGTGGGGGATAGACAGATTACGGGTCCGGAGATAATACAAGAAACTACCGAGAAGATCATCCAAATTCAACAACGGTTGAAAACCGCCCAAAGTCGACAAAAGAGCTACGCTGACATTAAAATTAAAAGAAAAGATATAGAATTTGAAATTGGAGAGATGGTCATACTTAAAGTTGCACCTTGGAAAGGCGTTGTTCGATTTGGTAAACGAGGGAAATTAAATCCAAGGTATATCGGACCATTCAAGATTATTGATCGTGTCGGACCAGTAGCTTACCGACTTGAGTTACCTCAACAACTCGCGGCTGTACATAACACTTTCCACATCTCGAATTTGAAGAAATGTTTTGCTAAAGAAGATCTCACTATTCCGTTAGATGAAATCCAAATCAACGAAAAACTTCAATTCATCGAAGAACCCGTCGAAATAATGGATCGTGAGGTTAAAAGACTTAAGCAAAACAAAATACCAATTGTTAAGGTTCGATGGAATGCTCGTAGAGGACCCGAGTTCACCTGGGAACGAGAAGATCAGATGAAGAAGAAATACCCGCATTTATTTCCAGAAGATACGTCAACACCTCCAACTGCTTAAAATTTCAGGACGAAACTTATTTAACGGGTAGGTACTGTAGTGACCCGAACTTTTCCATGTTTATATATATATTAAATGAAATTGTTATTTACATGATTAAGTGTTTCCAACATGTTAAGCAATCAAACTTGTTAAGACTTGATTAATTGAAATAGGTTTCATATAGACAATTGACCACCCAAGTTGACCGGTGATTCGCGAACGCTAAAACTTGTAAAAACTATATGATGACATATATATGGTTATATATATAGTTAATATGATATTATGATAAGTAAACATATCATTAAGTATATTAACAATGAACTACATATGTAAAAACAAGACTACTAACTTAATGATTTTGAAACGAGACATATATGTAACGATTATCGTTGTAACGACATTTAATGTATATATATCATATTAAGAGATATTCGTACATCATAATATCATGATAATATAATAATTTAAAATCTTATTTGATATTATAAACATTGGGTTAACAACATTTAACAAGATCGTTAACCTAAAGGTTTCAAAACAACACTTATATGTAACGACTAACGATGACTTAACGACTCAGTTAAAATGTATATACATGTAGTATTTTAATATGTATTCATACACTTTTGAAAGACTTAAAGACACTTATCAAAATACTTCTACTTAACAAAAATTCTTACAATTACATCCTCTTTCAGTTTCATCAACAATTCTTCTCGTATGCACCCGTATTCGTACTCGTACAATACACAGCTTTTAGATGTATGTACTATTGGTATATACACTCCAATGATCAGCTCTTAGCAGCCCATGTGAGTCACCTAACACATGTGAGAACCATAATTTGGCAACTAGCATGAAATATCTCATAAAATTACAAAAATATGAGTAATCATTCATGACTTATTTATATGAAAACAAAATTACATATCCTTTATATCTAATCCATACATCAACGACTAAAAACACCCACAAACACTTTAATTCTTCAATTTTCTTCATCTAATTTATCTCTCTCAAGTTCTATCTTCAAGTTCTAAGTGTTCTTCATAAATTCTACAAGTTCTAGTTTCATAAAATCAAGAATACTTCCAAGTTTGCTAGCTTACTTCCAATCTTGTAGAGTGATCATCCAACCTCAAGAAATCTTTCTTATTTATAGTAAGATATCTTTCTAATATAAGGTAATACTCATATTCAAACTTTGATTCAATTTCTATAACTATAACAATCTTATTTCGAGTGGAAATCTTACTTGAACTTGTTTTCGTGTCATGATTCTACTTCAAGAACTTTCAAGCCATCCAAGATCCTTTGAAGCTAGATCCATTTGTCTCTTTTCCAGTAGGTTTATCCACAAAACTTGAGGTAGTAATGATGTTCATAACATCATTCGATTCATACATATAAAGCTATCTTATTCGAAGGTTTAAACTTGAAATCACTAGAACATAGTTTAGTTAATTCTAAACTTGTTTTCAAACAAAAGTTAATCCTTCTAACGTAACTTTTAAAATCAACTAAACACATGTTCTATATCTATATGATATGCTAACTTAATGATTTAAAACCTGAAAACACGAAAAACACCGTAAAACTGGACATACGCCGTCGTAGTAACACCGCGGGCTGTTTTGGGTTTGATAATTAAAAACTATGATAAACTTTGATTTAAAAGTTGTTCTTCTGGAAAAATGATTTTTCTTATGAACATGAAACTATATCCAAAAATCATGGTTAAACTCGAAGTGGAAGTATGTTTTTTCAAAATGGTCATCAAGACGTTCTTTCGACTGAAATGACTACCTCTTACAAAAAAGACTTATAACTTATATTTCTGACTATAAACCTATACTTTTTCTATTTAGATTCATAAAATAGAGTTCAATATGAAACCATAGCAATTTGATTCACTCAAAACGGATTTAAAATGAAGAAGTTATGGGTAAAACAAGATTGGATATATTTTTTTTTTTGTAGCTACGGGAAATATTAACAATTCTATACAAATCATATCCTAGCTAACTTATATTGTATTATACATGTATTCTAATATATTATGTAATCTTGGGATACCATAGACACATATGAAAATGTTTTGACATATCATATCGACCCATGTATATATATTATTTGGAACAACCATAGACACTCTATATGCAGTAATGTTGGAGTTAGCTATACAGGGTTGAGGTTGATTACAAAAATATATATACTTTGAGTTGTGATCTATCCTGAGACGTGTATACACTGGGTCGTGGATTGATTCAAGATAATATATATCGATTTATTTCTGTACATCTAACTGTGGATAACTAGTTGTAGGTTACTAACGAGGACAGCTGACTTAATAAACTTAAAACATCAAAATGTATTAAAAGTGTTGTAAATATATTTTGAACATACTTTGATATATATGTACATATTTGTTATAGGTTCGTGAATCGACCAGGGGTCAAGTCTTACTTCCCGACGAAGTAAAAATCTGTGAAAGTGAGTTATAGTCCCACTTTTAAAATCTAATATTTTTGGGATGAGAATACATGCAAGTTTTATAAATGATTTACAAAATACACACAAGTACGTGAAACTACATTCTATGGTTGAATTATCGAAATCGAATATGCCCCTTTTTATTAAGTCTGGTAATCTAAGAATTAGGGAACAGACACCCTAATTGACGCGAATCCTAAAGATAGATCTATTGGGCCTAACAAACCCCATCCAAAGTACCGGATGCTTTAGTACTTCGAAATTTATATCATATCCGAAGGGTGTCCCGGAATGATGGGGATATTCTTATATATGCATCTTGTTAATGTCGGTTACCAGGTGTTCACCATATGAATGATTTTTATCTCTATGTATGGGATGTATATTGAAATATGAAATCTTGTGGTCTATTGTTACGATTTGATATATATATATATATATATATATATATATATATATATATATATATATATATATATATATATATATATATAGGTTAAACCTATAACTCACCAACATTTTTGTTGACGTTTTAAGCATGTTTTTTCTCAGGTGATTATTAAGAGCTTCCGCTGCCGCATACTTAAATAAGGACAAGATTTGGAGTCCATGCTTGTATGATATTGTGTAAAAAACTGCATTCAAGGAACTTGTTTCGTTGTAACATATTTGTATTGTAAACCATTATGTAATAGTCGTGTGTAAACAGGATATTTTAGATTATCATTATTTGATAATCTACGTAAAGCTTTTTAAACCTTTATTGATGAAATAAAGGTTATGGTTTGTTTTAAAATGAATGCAGTCTTTGAAAAACGTCTCATATAGAGGTCAAAACCTCGCAACGAAATCAATTAATATGGAACGTTTTTAATCAATAAGAACGGGACATTTCAGTAGTCCCGGTAATTCTTTCGGAAATACATCGTTAAATTCTTTTGCGACGGGAATATCATTGATGTTCTTTTCTTCGGAATTGACTTTCTCGACATGTGCTAGCACAACATAGCAACATTTTCTTATTAGTTTTTGTGCCTTCAGGTTACTAATAAGATTTAACTTTGCGTTGCTCTTTTCTCCATACGCCATTAAGGGTTTTCCTTTTTCTCGTATAATGCGAATTGCATTTTTGTAACAAACGATCTCTGCTTTCACTTCTTTCAACCAGTCCATACCGATTATCACATCAAAACTCCCTAACTCTACTGGTATCAAGTCAATCTTAAATGTTTCGCTAACCAGTTTAATTTCTCGATTCTGACATATATTATATGCTGAAATTAATTTACCATTTGCTAATTCGAGTAAAAATTTACTATCTAAAGGCGTCAATGGGCAACTTAATTTAGCACAAAATTCTCTACTCATATAGCTTCTATCCGCTCCCGAATCAAATAAAACATAAGCAGATTTATCGTCAATAAGAAACGTACCCGTAACAAGCTCCGGGTCTTCCTGTGCTTCTCCCGCATTAATATTGAAAACTCTTCCACGGCCCTGCCCATTAGTATTCCCCTGATTCGGGCAATTTCTAATAATGTGGCCCGGTTTTCCACATTTATAACAAACAGCGTTGGTATTACTTGCTCCAACACTATTTGTTTCGGCATTACTTGTTTCGGCATTATTTGCTCCCTTAGTTCTGTTAAACTTTGGTCCGTAGACCTCACACTTTGTCGCGCTATGACCATTTCTTTTACACCTGTTGCAAAATGTCGTGCAAAATCCCTGGTGATTTTCTTCACACCTATAACATGGCTGTTTTTGGTTTTTGTTGTCGTTGTTGTTATTGAGGTTGTTGTTGGGATTGTTATTGTTGTTGAAACAGTTGTTGTAGTTGTTGTTGTTGTTGGGATGTTTGTTGTAGTTATTGTTAGGATTGCGGTTATTGTTGCGATTGTTGTTGCGATTGTTGGGATAGTTGTTGCGAATGTGGTTGTAATTGTTATTGTTGTTGTACTGGTGACTCTTATCACCGTTTTCCTCCCACTTCCTCTTGAGTTGTTTCGTGTTGGCTTCTTCGGCCGCCTGCTCTTTAATTCTTCCCTCAATCTGATTTATGAGTTTATGAGCCATTTGACTTGCCTTCTGTATAGAAGCGGGCTCGTGTGAACTTACATCTTCTTGAATCCTTACTGGTAACCCTTTTACAAACGCGTCGATCTTCTCTTCTTCATCTTCGAATGCTCCCGGACACAATAGGCACAACTCTGTGAATCGTCGTTCATATATGGTAACGTCGAACCCTTGTGTTCGTAACTCTCTAAGTTCTGCCTTGAGTTTATTGACTTCGTTTCTAGGACGGTACTGCTCGTTCATCAATTGCTTGAATGCCGACCACGGTAGTGCGTAAGCAGCATTTTGTCCTACCTGTTCAAGATAGGTGTTCCACCACGTTAACGCAGTACCTGTGAAGGTATGCGTAGCGTACTTAACTTTGTCCTCTTCAGTACACTTACTTATGGCAAACACCGATTCGACTTTCTCGGTCCACCGTTTCAATCCAATTGGTCCTTCAGTTCCATCAAATTCCAAAGGTTTGCAGGCAGTGAATTCTTTGTAGGTGCATCCTACACGATTTCTTGCGCCGTTAGCTGCATTGCTAGATTCAGCGTTATTGTTGGTATGTAGCGCAGCCTGTACTGCGGCTATGTTTGCAGCAAGAAAGGTACGAAATTCCTCTTCGTTCATATTCATGGTGTGTCGAGTAGTCGGTGCCATTTCCTTCAAAATAGACAACTGAATCGAGTTAATCATATAGAATATTAAGAGTAGTCAATAGTATTTCGTAGCATAATATGAACTCATTTATAAAAGTTTTTTCTTCATATTAGCGTTTTATAAGTTTAAATTCAGGTACTACCTACCCGTTAAGTTCATACTTATTAGCTAATATACAATTCAACTACTACAATTCCATATGAAAAACTGATTATAATAATATATCACATACAAATATTCTTCAAACTAACAACTTCGCTATATTACATATAACATGAAATATAGTACACTATGATACAGGACAGTTTTGAAGATAAATCTAGTTAATACGCAAGTTGTTCAGCAAAGGAAATAAAGACACGTAATTCATAAGTCCAGAAACAAGTCATGGATTCTGGTTTTACTAAGACGACTTCCCATCCTTGGTCTTGTGGAAAATAACTGTTATGACCATTGGCTAGGCAGCATGTTGTAACGTCGTCAAAAGGACGAGGGTTTCGTAATGTTCAACAGCCCCGTAATAATCTAAAAACCTTGTTTCTCACCCCAACTACTGAATCCGTCACTTGTGGGAAGGTTTTATTTAAAAGTTGCAATCCGATATTCTTTTTCTCACTTTGGTAAGAAGCGAACATCACTAACCCGTAAGCATAACATGCTTCTTTATGTTGCATGTTAGAAGCTCTTTCTAATTCACGAAATCCTATGTTGGGATATGTTGAGTCAAAATAGGTTCTTAACCCGTAGCGTAAAATTGCATTTGGGTTCCCCGCATTTAACGCTTTAAAGAAAACACGACGTAACTTACGGTCTCCCCAATGTGATATACCCCACCTATCAAAGGAAAGCCTTTTATAAACTAAGGCATTTCTGAAAAGTGTTTCAAATGTTTGACAAGTTAATTTCGCCATAACTAAATGTGCTGATGAATTCTGACCGACTCTAGACAAGATTTCCTCAATCATATCCTCTGGTAGGTCTTCTAAAATATTCGGTTGTCTACCCTTAACGTCCATTTTATTTTTATACTGTAAAATAGACAAGAATTAGATTCGTAAAAGATAATTAACAAACAATACAAGCAATTTTTACATAGAACAAAAAAAAAATACAAGCACACTACAATACATATAATACACAATATGATTACAACCCTCTAATCTGAATCACTGGTTTCTTCTTCTTCGAACTTGGTTCGTTTTCCTAATTTTCTAGGAATATATGGTGTTCCTCTAATACGAGCCGTCGTTTTATATAATGGTTTAGAAAAACCTGGTGGTTTAGAGGTTCCCGGGTCATTGTTACATTTTAGGAAATACGGATGTTGTCGATACATATAAAGTTCATCGGGGTTGGAATCGGGTTTCTCTATTTTTATACCTTTTCCCTTATTATTTTCTTTCGCTTTATTAAATTGGGTCGAGGTAATTTCTATAACATTATCGAAATCCTCATCGGGATCCGATTCATTGAAAAATTAGTAATCTTCCCAATATTTTGCTTCCTCGGCGGAAACACCATTGACCATTATTAACTTTGGTCCGTTGGTTGAGGATTTTCTTTTATTTAATCGATTTACTATAGGTATCAATATTTCTTCCTCCGGAACCTCTTCTTCTTCTGGTTCCTCCTCTTCTAATTCCTCCTCTTCTGGTTCCTCCTCTTATGGTTCCTCTTCTTCCGGTTCCTCCTCTTTCGGTTCCTCCTCTTCCGGTTCCTCTTCTTTCGGTTCCTCTTCGGGAATTTGTGAATCTTCCCAAAATATATTTGACTCTTCATTATTATTAGGTGAATCAATGGGATTTGTACTAGAGGTAGACATCTATCACACAATATCAAACATGTTAAGAGATTAATATATCACATAATATTTACATGTTAATAATATATAGTTTCCAACAAAAAAATGTTAAGCAATTGTTTTTTTTTTTGAAGAAAAACACGGTAGAAGTCCAGACTCACTAATGCATTCTAACAAACTCGGTAAGACACACTAATGCAATTTTATGGTTCTCTAAGACCAACGCTCTGATACCAACTGAAATGTCCCGTTCATATTGATTATAAACGTTCCATATTAATTGATTTCGTTGCGAGGTTTTGACCTCTATATGAGACGTTTTTCAAAGACTGCATTCATTTTTAAAACATGTTAAACATATATATATGGGTCGATATGTGTAGTGACCAGAACTTTTCCATGTTTATATATATTAATTGAGATTGATATTTACATGATTAAATGTTTCCAACATGTTAAGCAATCAAACTTGTTAAGACTTGATTAATTGAAATATGTTTCATATAGACAATTGACCACCCAAGTTGACCGGTGATTCACGAACGTTAAAACTTGTAAAAACTATATGATGACATATATATGGATACATATATAGTTAACATGAGACTATGATAAGTAAACATATCATTAAGTATATTAACAATGAACTACATATGTAAAAACAAGACTACTAACTTAATGATTTTTAAACGAAACATATATGTAACGATTATCGTTGTAAAGACATTTAATGTATATATATATATCATATTAAGAGATATTCATACATGATAATATCATGATAATATAATAATTTAAAATCTCATTTGATATTATAAACATTGGGTTAACAACATTTAACAAGATCGTTAACCTAAAGGTTTCAAAACAACACTTACATGTAACGACTAACGATGACTTAACGACTCAGTTAAAATGTATATACATGTAGTGTTTTAATATGTATTTATACACTTTTGAAAGACTTCAATACACTTATCAAAATACTTCTACTTAACAAAAATGCTTACAATTACATCCTCGTTCAGTTTCATCAACAATTCTACTCGTATGCACCCGTATTCGTACTCGTACAATACACAGCTTTTAGATGTATGTACTATTGGTATATACACTCCAATGATCAGCTCTTAGCAGCCCATGTGAGTCACCTAACACATGTGGGAACCATCATTTGGCAACTAGCATGAAATATCTCATAAACAGGATATTTTAGATTATCATTATTTGATAATCTACGTAAAGTTTTTTAAACCTTTATTGATGAAATAAAGGTTATGGTTTGTTTTAAAATGAATGCAGTCTTTGAAAAACGTCTCATATAGAGGTCAAAACCTCGCAACGAAATCAATTAATATGGAACGTTTTTAATCAATAAGAACGGAACATTTCAGTTGGTATCCGAGCGTTGGTCTTAGAGAACCAGAATTTTGCATTAGTGTGTCTTATCGAGTTTGTTAAGATGCATTAGTGAGTCTGGACTTCGACCGTGTTTACTTGAAAAATGATTGCTTAACAAATTTTGTTGGAAACTATATATTTTTAACATGTGAATATTATGTGATATATTAATCTCTTAACGCGTTTGATATTATGTGATAGATGTCTACCTCTAGAACAAGTCCCATTGACTCACCTAATAATAATGAAGAGTCAAATGTAAATTGGAATGATTCGTTGACTGATTCACAAGTTCCCGATGAGGAACCGGAAGAAGAGTCGGAACCGGAAGAAGAATCGGAACCGGAAGAAGAATCGGAACCGGATGAAGAAATAGAACCGGTGGGGGAAATAATAAAACGGTTAAGTAAAAGAAAATCCTCAACCAACCGACCAAGGTTAATTATGGTCAATGGTGTTTCCGCCAAGGAAGCAAAATATTGGGAGGATTACCAATTCTTCGATGAATCGGATTCCGACGAGAATTCCGATGATGTTATAGAAATTACCCCAACTGAATTTAAAAAGGCAAAAGAAAATAATAAGGGAAAGGGCATAAAAATAGAGAAATCTAATTCCAACCCCGATGAACTTTATATGTATCGTCAACCCCCGAAGTCCTTAAGTTGTAACAATGACCCGGGAACCTCTAAACCACCAGGTTTTTCTAAACCAATGTGGAAAACGACGGCTCGTATTAGGGGAACATCATATATCCCTAGAAACTTGGCAAAACGAACCAAAACCGAAGAAGAAGAAACAAGCGAGTCGGAATAAGATAGTTGTATTCGTATGGTGTAATATATGTAATATAGTGTGCTTATGCTTTATGATATATGTAAAAATTGCTTGTATTAATAAGTATTTTTTTTTTTATGAATCTAACTCTTGTCTATTTTACAGTATAAAAACACAAAATGGATAGACAACCCAATATTTTAAGAGACCTACCCGGAGACATGATTAATGAAATCTTGTCTAGAGTCGGTCAGAATTCTTCGACACAACTATTTAAGGTGAGATCAGTTTGTAAGACATTCGAAGAACGTTCCAAGAATGCCTTGGTTTATAAAAGGCTTTCGTTCGAAAGATGGGGGATATCACATTGGGAAATCCATAAGTTACGATGTGTTTACTTTGACGCATATATTGCGGGGAACCCAAATGCAATTTTACGCAATGGGTTAAGAAATTATTTTGACTCAATATATCCGAATATTGGACTTCGTGATTTAGAAAAAGCGGCTAACATGCAACATAAAGAAGCATGTTATGCTTACGGATTAGTAATGTTCGCTTCTCACCAAAGTGAGAACAAGAACATCGGGCTACAACTATTAAACAAAACGTTCCCACAAGTGACGGAGTCGGTAATTGGGGTAAGAAATGAGGTTTTTAGATTGTTACGAGACTGTTGGACATTACGTAACCCTCGTCCCTTTGACGACGTTACAACACGCTGTCTTATCAACAGCCATAACGGTTATGTTCCACAAGACCAAGGATGGGAAGTAATCCTAGTAAAACCAGAATGCATGACTTGTTTCTGGACGTATGAATTACGTGTCTTTATTGCCTTTGCTGAACGACTTGTGTACTAGCTAGAATTATCTTCACAACCATCTTGTATCAAATTTATTGTGTGCTATATTTCATGCTATATGTAAAATAAGCGGTATTGTAAGTTTGTAAAATATTGTGTAAAAGTTTGAACGCGAAATATTATTATAATCAGTTTTTCATATAGAATTGTAGTAGTTGAATTGTATATTAGCTACTAAGTATGAACTTAACGGGTAGGTACTACCCGAATTTAAACTTATAAAACGCTAATATGAAGAAAAAGCTTTTATAAAGGAGTTCATATTATGCTACGAAATACTATTAACTACTCTTAATATTCTGTATGATTAACTTGTTCCATTTGACTATTTTAAAGGAAATGGCACCGACTACTAGACACACCGTGTATATGAATGAAGAGGAATTCCGTACTTTTCTAGCTTCAAACATAGCCGCAGTACAGGCTGCGCTACATACCAACAATAACCTTGGATCTAGCAGTACAGGAAATCGTGTAGGATGCACCTACAAAGAATTCACTGCCTGCAAACCTTTGGAATTTGATGGAACCGAAGGACCGATCGGATTGAAACGGTGGACCGGGAAGGTCGAATCGGTGTTTGCCATAAGTAAGTGTACTGAAGAGGATAAAGTGAAGTACGCTACGCATACCTTCACAGGTTCTGCGTTAACATGGTGGAATACCTATCTAGAGCAAGTGGGACAAGACGATGCGTACGCACTACCGTGGTCAGCATTCAAGCACTTGATGAACGAGAAGTACCGTCCCAGAACCGAGGTCAATAAGCTCAAGACAGAACTTAGAGGGTTACGAACCCAAGGATTTGATATTACCACGTACGAAAGACGATTCACAGAATTGTGCCTATTGTGTCCGGGAGCATTCGAAGATGAGGAAGAGAAGATCGACGCGTTTGTGAAAGGATTACCGGAAAGAATCCAAGAAGATATAAGTTCACACGAGCCCGCCTCCATACAACAGGCATGTAGAATGGCTCACAAACTAGTGAACCAGATTGAAGAAAGAATTAAAGAACAGACTGCTGAAGAGGCCAATGTGAAGCAAGTCAAAAGAAAGTGGGAGGAAAACGGTGATAAGAATCACCAATACAACAACAACAGCAATTACAACAATAATCGCAACAATTATCCCAACAATCGCAACATCAATCGCAACTACAACAAATGGCCCAACAACAACAACAACAACAACAGCAACTACAACAATCATCCCAACAACAATAATAACCGCAACAACAACAACAATCAGAAACAGCTATGCCAAAGGTGTGAAAAGTATCACTCGGGGCTCTGCACCAAATTTTGCAACAAGTGTAAAAGAAATGGTCATAGCGCGGCGAAGTGTGAGGTCTACGGACCAGGGGTTAATAGAACGAAAGGAACAAATGGTGTCGGAACTAGTAATGGCGGAGCAAGTAGTGTCGGAGCAAGTTATGCCAATGTAGTTTGTTATAAATGTGGAAAACCGGGCCACATTATTAGAAATTGCCCGAACCAGGAGAACACGAATGGACAAGGCCGCGGAAGAGTTTTCAATATTAATGCGGCAGAGGCACAGGAAGACCCGGAGCTTGTTACGGGTACGTTTCTTATTGACAATAAATCTGCTTACGTTTTATTTGATTCGGGTGCGGATAGAAGCTATATGAGTAGAGATTTTTGTGCTAAATTAAGTTGTCCATTGACGCCTTTGGATAGTAAATTTTTACTCGAATTAGCAAATGGTAAATTAATTTCAGCAGATAATATATGTCGGAATCAAGAAATTAAACTGGTTAGTGAAACATTTAAGATTGATTTGATACCTGTAGAGTTAGGGAGTTTTGATGTGATAATCGGTATGGACTGGTTGAAAGAAGTGAAAGCAGAGATCGTTTGTTACAAAAATGCAATTCGCATTATACGAGAAAAAGGAAAACCCTTAATGGTGTACGGAGAAAAGGGCAACACGAAGCTACATCTTATTAGTAATTTGAAGGCACAAAAACTAATAAGAAAAGGTTGCTATGCTGTTCTAGCACGCGTCGAAAAAGTACAAACTGAAGAAAAGAGCATCAATGATGTTCCCATTGCAAAAGAATTTTCCGATGTATTTCCGAAAGAATTACCGGGATTACCCCCACATCGATCCGTTGAATTTCAAATAGATCTTGTACCAGGAGCTGCACCAATAGCTCGTGCTCCTTATAGACTCGCACCCAGCGAGATGAAAGAACTGCAAAGCCAATTAAAAGAACTTTTAGAGCGTGGTTTCATTCGACCAAGCACATCACCGTGGGGAGCTCCTGTTTTGTTTGTCAAGAAGAAAGATGGTACATTCAGGTTGTGTATCGACTACCGAGAGTTGAACAAACTTACCATCAAGAACCGCTACCCACTACAGAGAATCGACGACTTATTTGATCAACTACAAGGCTCGTCTGTTTATTCAAAGATTGACTTACGTTCTAGGTATCATCAAATGCGGGTGAAAGAAGATGATATTCCAAAGACTGCTTTCAGAACACGTTACGGTCATTACGAGTTTATGGTCATGCCGTTTGGTTTAACTAATGCACCAGCTGTGTTCATGGACCTTATGAACCGAGTGTGTGGACCATACCTTGACAAGTTTGTCATTGTTTTCATTGATGACATACTTATTTACTCAAAGAATGACCAAGAACACGGTGAACATTTGAGAAAGGTGTTAGAAGTATTGAGGAAGGAAGAATTGTACGCTAAGTTTTCAAAGTGTGCATTTTGGTTGGAAGAAGTTCAATTCCTCGGTCACATAGTGAACAAAGAAGGTATTAAGGTGGATCCGGCAAAGATAGAAACTGTTGAAAAGTGGGAAACCCCGAAAACTCCGAAACACATACGCCAGTTTTTAGGACTAGCTGGTTACTACAGAAGGTTCATCCAAGACTTTTCCAGAATAGCAAAACCCTTGACTGCATTAACGCATAAAGGGAAGAAATTTGAATGGAATGATGAACAAGAGAAAGCGTTTCAGTTATTGAAGAAAAAGCTAACTACGGCACCTATATTGTCATTGCCTGAAGGGAATGATGTTTTTGTGATTTATTATGACGCATCAAAGCAAGGTCTCGGTTGTGTATTAATGCAACGAACGAAGGTGATTGCTTATGCGTCTAGACAACTGAAGATTCACGAACAAAATTATACGACGCATGATTTGGAATTAGGCGCGGTTGTTTTTGCATTAAAGACTTGGAGGCACTACTTATATGGGGTCAAAAGTATTATATATACCGACCACAAAAGTCTTCAACACATATTTAATCAGAAACAACTGAATATGAGGCAGCGTAGGTGAATTGAATTGTTGAATGATTACGACTTTGAGATTCGTTACCACCCGGGGAAGGCAAATGTGGTAGCCGATGCCTTGAGCAGGAAGGACAGAGAACCCATTCGAGTAAAATCTATGAATATAATGATTCATAATAACCTTACTACTCAAATAAAGGAGGCGCAACAAGGAGTTTTAAAAGAGGGAAATTTAAAGGATGAAATACCCAAAGGATCGGAGAAGCATCTTAATATTCGGGAAGACGGAACCCGGTATAGGGCTGAAAGGATTTGGGTACCAAAATTTGGAGATATGAGAGAAATGGTACTTAGAGAAGCTCATAAAACCAGATACTCAATACATCCTGGAACGGGGAAGATGTACAAGAATCTCAAGAAACATTTTTGGTGGCCAGGTATGAAAGCCGATGTTGCTAAATACGTAGGGGAATGTTTGACGTGTTCTAAGGTCAAAGCGGAGCATCAAAAACCATCAGGTCTACTTCAACAACCTGAAATCCCGGAATGGAATTGGGAAAACATTACCATGGATTTCATTACTAAATTGCCAAGGACTGCAAGTGGTTTTGATACTATTTGGGTAATAGTTTATCGTCTCACCAAATCAGCACACTTCCTGCCAATAAGAGAAGATGACAAGATGGAGAAGTTAACACGACTGTATTTGAAGGAAGTTGTCTCGAGACATGGATTACCAATCTCTATTATCTCTGATAGGGATGGCAGATTTATTTCAAGATTCTGGCAGACATTACAGCAAGCATTAGGAACTCGTCTAGATATGAGTACTGCCTATCATCCACAAACTGATGGCAGAGCGAAAGGACGATACAAACGCTTGAAGACATGCTACGAGCATGTGTTATTGATTTCGGAAACAGTTGGGATCGACATCTACCGTTAGCAGAATTTTCCTACAACAACGGCTACCATTCAAGCGTTGAGATGGCGCCGTTTGAAGCACTTTATGGTAGAAAGTGCAGGTCTCCGATTTGTTGGAGTGAAGTGGGGGATAGACAGATTACGGGTTCGGAGATTATACAAGAAACTACCTAGAAGATCATCCAAATTCAACAACGGTTGAAAACCGCCCAAAGTCGACAAAAGAGCTACGCTGACATTAAAAGAAAAGATATAGAATTTGAAATTGGAGAGATGGTCATGCTTAAAGTTGCACCTTGGAAAGGCGTTGTTCGATTTGGTAAACGAGAGAAATTAAATCCAAGGTATATTGGACCATTCAAGATTATTGATCGTGTCGGACCAGTAGCTTACCGACTTGAGTTACCTCAACAACTCGCGACTGTACATAACACTTTCCACGTCTCTAATTTGAAGAAATGTTTTGCTAAAGAAGATCTCACTATTCCATTAGATGAAATCCAAATCAACGAAAAACTTCAATTCATCGAAGAACCCGTCGAAATAATGGATCGTAAGGTTAAAAGACTTAAGCAAAACAAGATACCAATTGTTAAGGTTCGATGGAATGCTCGTAGAGGACCCGAGTTCACCTGGGAGCGTGAAGATCAGATGAAGAAGAAATACCCGCATCTATTTCCAGAAGATTCGTCAACACCTTCAACAGCTTAAAATTTCGGGACGAAATTTTTTTAACGGGTAGGTACTGTAGTGACCCGAAATTTTCCATGTTTATATATATTAATTGAGATTGATATTTACATGATTAAATGTTTCCAACATGTTAAGCAATCAAACTTGTTAAGACTTGATTAATTGAAATATGTTTCATATAGACAATTGACCACCCAAGTTGACCGGTGATTCACGAACGTTAAAACTTGTAAAAACTATATGATGACATATATATGGATATATATATAGTTAACATAATACTATGATAAGTAAACATATCATTAAGTATATTAACAATGAACTACATATGTAAAAACATATATGTAACGATTATCGTTGTAAAGACATTTAATGTATATATATATATATATCATATTAAGAGATATTCATACATGATAATATCATGATAATATAATAATTTAAATCTCATTTGATATTATAAACATTGGGTTAACAACATTTAACAAGATCGTTAACCTAAAGGTTTCAAAACAACACTTACATGTAACGACTAACGATGACTTAACGACTCAGTTAAAATGTATATACATGTAGTGTTTTAATATGTATTTATACACTTTTGAAAGACTTCAATACACTTATCAAAATACTTCTACTTAACAAAAATGCTTACAATTACATCCTCGTTCAGTTTCATCAACAATTCTACTCGTATGCACCCGTATTCGTACTCGTACAATACACAGCTTTTAGATGTATGTACTATTGGTATATACACTCCAATGATCAGCTCTTAGCAGCCCATATGAGTCACCTAACACATGTGGGAACCATCATTTGGCAACTAGCATGAAATATCTCATAAAATTACAAAAATATGAGTAATCATTCATGACTTATTTACATGAAAACAAAATTACATATCCTTTATATCTAATCCATACACCAACGACCAAAAACACCTACAAACACTTTCATTCTTCAATTTTCTTCATCTAATTGATCTCTCTCAAGTTCTATCTTCAAGTTCTAAGTGTTCTTCATAAATTCTACAAGTTCTAGTTACATAAAATCAAGAATACTTTCAAGTTTGCTAGCTCACTTCCAATCTTGTAAGGTGATCATCCAACCTCAAGAAATCTTTGTTTCTTACAGTAGTTTATCATTCTAATACAAGGTAATAATCATATTCAAACTTTGGTTCAATTTCTATAACTATAACAATCTTATTTCAAGTGATGATCTTACTTGAACTTGTTTTCGTGTCATGATTCTGCTTCAAGAACTTCGAGCCATCCAAGGATCCGTTGAAGCTAGATCCATTTTTTTCTTTTCCAGTAGGTTTATCCAAGGAACTTAAGGTAGTAATGATGTTCATAACATCATTCGATTCATACATATAAAGCTATCTTATTCGAAGGTTTAAACTTGTAATCACTAGAACATAGTTTAGTTAATTCTAAACTTGTTCTCAAACAAAAGTTAATCCTTCTAACTTGACTTTTAAAATCAACTAAACACATTTTCTATATCTATATGATATGCTAACTTAATGATTTAAAACCCGGAAACACGAAAAACACCGTAAAACCGGAATTACGCCGTCGTAGTAACACCGCGGGCTGTTTTGGGTTAGTTAATTAAAAACTATGATAAACTTTGATTTAAAAGTTGTTATTCTGAGAAAATGATTTTTATTATGAACATGAAACTATATCCAAAAATTATGGTTAAACTCAAAGTGGAAGTATGTTTTCTAAAATGGTCATCTAGACGTCGTTCTTTCGACTGAAATGACTACCTTTACAAAAATGACTTGTAACTTATTTTTCTGACTATAAACCTATACTTTTTCTGATTAGATTCATAAAATAGAGTTCAATATGAAACCATAGCAATTTGATTCACTCAAAACGGATTTAAAATGAAGAAGTTATGGGTAAAACAAGTTTGGATAATTTTTCTCATTTTAGCTACGTGAAAATTGGTAACAAATCTATTCCAACCACAACTTAATCAACTTGTATTGTATATTATGTAATCTTGAGATACCATAGACACGTATACAATGTTTCGACCTATCATGTCGACACATCTATATATATTTCGAAACAACCATAGACACTCTATATGTGAATGTTGAAGTTAGCTATACAGGGTTGAGGTTGATTCCAAAATATATATAGTTTGAGTTGTGATCAATACTGAGATACGTATACACTGGGTTGTGGATTGATTCAAGATAATATTTATCGATTTATTTCTGTACATATAACTGTGGACAACTAGTTGTAGGTTACTAACGAGGACAGCTGACTTAATAAACTTAAAACATCAAAATATATTAAAAGTGTTGTAAATATATTTTGAACATACTTTGATATATATGTATATATTGTTATAGGTTCGTGAATCAACCAGTGGCCAAGTCTTACTTCCCGACGAAGTAAAAATCTGTGAAAGTGAGTTATAGTCCCACTTTTAAAATCTAATATTTTTGGGATGAGAATACATGCAGGTTTTATAAATGATTTACAAAATAGACACAAGTACGTGAAACTACATTCTATGGTTGAATTATCGAAATCGAATATGCCCCTTTTTATTAAGTCTGGTAATCCAAGAATTAGGGAACAGACACCCTAATTGACGCGAATCCTAAAGATAGATCTATTGGGCCTAACAAACCCCATCCAAAGTACCAGATGCTTTAGTACTTCGACATTTATATCATATCCGAAGGGTGTCCCGGAATGATGGGGATATTCTTATATATGCATCTTGTTAATGTCGGTTACCAGGTGTTCACCATATGAATGATTTTTATCTCTATGTATGGGATGTGTATTGAAATATGAAATCTTGTGGTCTATTGTTACGATTTGATATATATAGGTTAAACCTATAACTCACCAACATTTTTTTGACGTTTAAAGCATGTTTATTCTCAGGTGAATACTAAGAGCTTCCGCTGTCGCATACTAAAATAAGGACAAGATTTGGAGTCCATCTTTGTATGATATTGTGTAAAAACTGCATTCAAGAAACTGATTTCGATGTAACATATTTGTATTGTAAACCATTATGTAATGGTCGTGTGTAAACAGGATATTTTAGATTATCATTATTTGATAATCTACGTAAAGCTTTTTAAACCTTTATTGATGAAATAAAGGTTATGGTTTGTTTTAAAATGAATGCAGTCTTTGAAAAACGTCTCATATAGAGGTCAAAACCTCGCAACGAAATCAATTAATATGGAACGTTTTTAATTAATATGGAACGTTTTTATTCAATAAGAACGGGACATTTCAATATGATATGTCAAAACATTTGCATACGTGTCTATGGTATCCCAAGATTACATAATATATTAGAATAAATGTATAATACAATATAAGTTAGCTAGGATATGATTTGTATAGAATTGTTAATATTTCCCGTAGCTACAAAAATCAAAAAATATCCAATCTTGTTTTACCCATAACTTCTTCATTTTAAATCTGTTTTGAGTGAATCAAATTGCTATGGTTTCATATTGAACTCTATTTTATGAATCTAAACAGAAAAGGTATAAGTTTACAGTCAGAAGTATAAGTTACAAGTCATTTTTGTAAGAGGTAGTCATTTCCGTCGAAAGAACGACGTCTTGATGACCATTTTGAAAAACATACTTCCACTTTGAGTTTAACCATGATTTTTGGATATAGTTTCATGTTCATAAGAAAAATCATTTTTCCATAAGAACAACTTTTAAATCAAAGTTTATCATTGTTTTTAATTATCAAACCCAAAACAGCCCGCGGTGTTACTACGACGGCGTATGTCCGGTTTTACGGTGTTTTTCGTGTTTCCAGGTTTTAAATCATTAAGTTAGCATATCATATAGATATAGAACATGTGTTTAGTTGATTTTTAAAAGTCAAGTTAGAAGGATTAACTTTTGTTTGCGAACAAGTTTAGAATTAACTAAACTATGTTCTAGTGATTTCAAGTTTAAACCTTCGAATAAGATAGCTTTATATGTATGAATCGAATGATGTTATGAACATCATTACTACCTCAAGTTTTGTGGATAAACCTACTGAAAAAGAGACAAATGGATCTAGCTTCAAAGGATCTTGGATGGCTTGAAAGTTCTTGAAGTAGAATCATGACACGAAAACAAGTTCAAGTAAGATTTCCACTCGAAATAAGATTGTTATAGTTATAGAAATTGAATAAAAGTTTGAATATGAGTATTACCTTGTATTAGAAAGATATCTTACTGTAAATAAGAAAGATTTCTTGAGGTTGGATGATCACTCTACAAGATTGGAAGTAAGCTAGCAAACTTGGAAGTATTCTTGATATTATGAAACTAGAACTTGTAGAATTTATGACGAACACTTAGAACTTGAAGATAGAACTTGAGAGAGATCAATTAGATGAAGAAAATTGAAGAATGAAAGTGTTTGTAAGTGTTTTTGGTCTTTGGTATATGGATTAGATATAAAGGATGTGTAATTTTGTTTACATGTAAATAAGTCATGAATGATTACTCATATTTTTGTAATTTTATGAGATATTTCATGCTAGTTGCCAAATGATTATTCCCACATGTGTTAGGTGACTCACATGGGCTGCTAAGAGCTGATAATTGGAGTCTATATACCAATAGTACATATATCTAAAAGCTGTGTATTGTACGAGTACGAATACGGGTGCATACAAGTAGAATTGTTGATGAAACTGAACGAGGATGTAATTGTAAGCATTTTTGTTAAGTAGAAGTATTTTGATAAGTGTCTTGAAGTCTTTCAAAAGTGTATGAATACATATTAAAACACTACATGTATATACATTTTAACTGAGTTGTTAAGTCATCGTTAGTCGTTATATGTAAATGTTGATTTGAAACCTTTAAGTTAACGATCTTGTTAAATGTTGTTAACCCAATATTTATTATATCTAATGAGATGTTAAATTATTATATTATCATGATATTATGATATATTAATATATCTTAATATGATATATATACATTTAAATGTCGATACAACGATAATCGTTACATATATGTCTCGTTTCGAAATCATTAAGTTAGTAGTCTTGTTGTTACATATGTAGTTCATTGTTAATACACTTAATGACATGTTTACTTATCATTTATCATGATTAAACATAGTGTATCAATATCTTAATATGATTCATATGTATTTAGTAAGAAGTTGTTATAACGATAATCGTTATATATATCGTTTCGAGTTTCCTAATTCAATAAACTCAATTTTATGTATATAACTCATTGTTAAAATACCTAATGAGATACTTACTTATCATAATATCATGTTAACTATATATATATATATATATATATATATATATATATATATATATATATATATATATATATATATATATATATATATATATATATATATATATATATATATATAATCATATATATGTCATCATATAGTTTTTACAAGTTTTAACGTTCGTGAATCACCGGTCAACTTGGGTGGTCAAATGTCTATATGAAACCTATTTCAATTAATCAAGTCTTAACAAGTTTGATTGCTTAACATGTTGGAAACACTTAATCATGTAAATAACAATTTCATTTAATATATATATATAAACATGGAAAAGTTCGGGTCACTACAGTTTATACTTTGATTGAAACAGTATAATCGTTATGTAAGTTTGTTATAAGTTTTTAATTAATTCTTATGCATCCTCCAAAGCTCTACAACCGCGACATTCACTATCTTCTCCCCCTTGCAGACAGAATTCTCAACCAAGATTGTACAAACCTCATCAGGACCAAGGATACGATAACGAAAATGAAGTGCCTCTGATTATACGCACAATAATCGGTGTGACTCGCATCTTCCAATTCCACTTCAACATCGTTTCCAGGAATATAACACCAGAATTCATAGTGGATGAGATTTACAACATCACACCACCAATTGAAGCAACTGAGACAACACACACAGGTAACAAACATTATCAGAAAAAACAAAAATTTGTGCCTAACAGATACAAAACTGAACTGTGTCAATAAAACAGGTTCAACGACAGAAGAATCAACATCACCGCCAGAGGTTAAAGAAAAAGAAGAAAAGCAAACGTCACCACTCCCACCTACGAATACAAAGCTAGCTCTTTTTAACGCACCAGGTGACAACTATAACATTGTTCCACATTTGCAACTTTCGTTTTCATATTAAACAATACTGACATTTACAACCACAAATGCAGCATAAACAAGCGAACCAAAAAGGAAGCAAGATTAAAGAGCAACCTAACCCATTAGGTACATAGTATCTTTTGAAGGAACGATCACTAGAACAAGACGAACGCACCAGCCTTTTGTTCAAATGAAAAACAAAAAACAGGCCGCAATCCTCTTATGCTTCTACGCTTAGCTTTTGTATAAACAACCCTGCTATGCTTCTACACTAGCTTAACTAATATTTATCCACCTCTTTTGTATTAACTATAACTGTATGATCAATACATGATCAGTTGACGATCACCGTATGATCTTTATTTGATCAGTGCATGATCACATATACAGATTATGTTATAACAATATCACGTAGTCGACTTAAAGCAGTATCGTAATATTTACATACTAAACATCCTGCTGTAAAAAATTGCAGAGCGCAGCGAAACGCGCACCTCCTATTTCTAGTTCTTAATATACTTGAAAATATAATCATACTGTTCTTTTATTCAAGTAACTTCTACTTTGGTTTATTTACTTTTATACTATTTGGTTTATTTACTTTTATACTATTGTGTCTGATTAAATAAAAACTCTTGGATAGATTTTAATTTGGTTAAATTAAATAATGATGTGCATTACGTGTGTTTTATATGTGTCTATTTTTATCATTTTATTCTTTTTTCAACGGCTCAAGCTACTTGCCAAACATTTAAATATAATTTAAAAGCTTCAACTACTAGTCATCAGCTAACAACTACAAGCTAAAACTATCAGTTAACATCTCCACCTACCAGCTAGTTTTACCAAACATAATCATAGTGTGATTCTATTTCTCATGCATGTAAATTTTTTGCCATGTAAATAAATATATAAAAGATACAGGTAGTTTTTTAAACATATTAAATTATAACAAGTTTTATTTATTTTATACTCCGTAATTCGCAATTTCCGAGTATTAAGCTAGTATTAAAAAAAAAAGGAAAAGTAATAATGAAACTGGCTTCTGTTATAGTAATAGTAATAGTAATGGTAACATAAATCGGGTCGTCTCCCGACACAAACTCCTTCGTGCAGTACTTTTCACTGCAGAACAAGCTTTGTTTGTTTTAGGACCCAAGATCACCAACAAAACATCACCGACCTTACTGATCGATCGATCAATTGAACGATTCAGGCAATTCAACAAACACATGGCGGCAGCTGACAAAAAACAACTAATTTTAGCCGTTGAAGGTACTGCCGCTTTGGGCCCTTATTGGCGCACCATCCTCTCCGATTACCTTGATAAAGTCATCAGGTAATTTCATATTTTGGTTAATAGATTTCAAATTAATTGAATTTATTTTGTATTTTTCAAATTTAGCCCTAGCTTAGCCTTTTTTTCATGTGTTGATTTTGCCCTAGATTAATTATCATCAATTGTAATGCAGTATTAGGGAGTATTATAATTGAATTAAATTGACCAATAAGAAATGGGCGGAATTTGGCATACTTTCTGTATATGTGTATATATCATTGATCACAATTATATAATGAAATGATGGATATTGAACAATAAGGTTTTTTTTTTTTTTTTTTTTTTTTTTTTTTTTTTTTTTTTTTTTTTTTTGGTTTTCAGACATTATGTGAATCATGTATATTTACATTTTTAGCTTTTTTCTAATTGCTTGTTTGTTTGTTCGTGTAGGTCGTTCTGCGATAATGATTCTATGGTAAGTGTCTGTTGATCAATCTATTTGGAGCTTGTAGCAATACAGATTTTTTGTCGATGGTATACTCGTGATTGTAGTTATAGATTTGAATTAATTATGTGCTTAATCTTCGTATGATATGAAAGCAGTGGGTCATAAGGTAATGTGCTAATGTATAATTGCAAACAAGACGTATGTGAGTGTATATATTGTGTAATGTCTATCTAGGGTGTTCAATTAGAACACACGGAATAAACAACTAAAAAAGTTACAAGTTTTTTATAAAAAAAAAATTTGTGTAATTTTAGGCTCACTATTAGAAATAAACCACGACGTTACAATGATATTCAATAACTAAAATAGTTAGCAATGCCATAACTAAAATATAGGTTTTTTTTTTTTTTTTTCTCTTATTCTTTCTGAACAACCTTTTAGCTTGTATGTTTATGAAAATAGTGTGATAACGATTTGATTATTGCGTAAGATCATTAGCTTTTTCTTGTTCTGGGATGTTCAAGTAATTTATCTTGCAATCTTGAATATAATTTTTTTATTTTTTATTCTAATCATATGCAGAAACCATCTGGGACTATAGTTGAGCTAGCTCTGGTAATATTCAACGCTCATGGATGTTATAGCTGTGAGCATTTCTTTTATCCTCTTACGAATAATAATCGTTTATTAAATTCTTACTGATTATTTTACTTACATTTTGTGTTTTACTACCATATAAAAAATGCAGCTTGCTTGGTACAACGGAGTGGTTGGACAAGAAACGTTGATTATTTCTTTGAGTGGTTATCATCTATACATTTTTCAGGTGGCGGTTTTTGTGATGCCGCAATTGCAGAAGGACTTGGTGAAGCTTTAACGGTATTCATCATTCACTATATAAACATCTCTCCAAATAATATTAACGCCATTGAATCAATTTCAAAATCATTTTCTTTTGATGATCAGATGTTTCCTTTTACAAACGTCTCCCAAAATCAAATCGGTTTGGGCGTTCAAAGGCATTGCATTCTTGTTGCTGCAAGTAATCCATATCCATTGCCGACACCGGTTTATCGACCACCGATGCAGAAAATTGAGCCTAGTGATAATAGTGAGGCACAGTCCGAAAGCCGTTTATCAGATGCCGAAAGTGTCGCTAAAGCATTTACTCAGGTATTAGTAGTGTTGTAAAACTCTCCGATCAATGCCAAGTACTCCTTTTTAGGAACGGACCCAGCCGATTTTTCAAAATCCGAGGGGTCAAAATCGGATTTAATTGGTCAATATCAGATCTAGTCATTCAAAATCTGGCAAATTCAATACTGGTTAACATTTTAATATGAATTTAATATTGAAGTTCTAGAGCTTTTGAACGAATGATAATTATATTTATGTTTCTAGGCTAATATGTTAACATTTATGTTTGTGGGATTCTTTTATATATACACATATAATTTTGAAATTTATTATTAAATGTATAAAAAGTCCTCCGATTACACCCCGAGTTGCCGATTACTCCCTCAAAAGTCCCAGCCGAATACTCTCTTAGTATCGATTTTTGTAACCTTGGGTATTAGCAATGAAGTTATATTATATATTATATAGTATATCTCTACTTGATTGTTTATTGTTTTATACTAACGTCTACTTTTTTGCGACAGTGTTCTGCTTCGTTGTCAGTCATATGCCCAAAGCAGCTTCCAAAACTCAGAGCAATTTTCAATGCGGGAAAAAGGAATCCGACATCAGCTGATCCTATTATTGATGTTGTAAAAAATCCACATTATCTTGTGCTCATTTCAGAAATGTTTATGGAGGCTCGTGCAGCTTTAAGTCGATCGGGAATTACAACTTTGCCCTCTCAGAGTCCTATTAAAGTCGATCAAACTTCTGTTCCTCCCGTATCAGGGCCTCCTATAACTTCAGTTCCTACAGGTTGTTTGCAACTTCAATTTTATTCACCTTTATAGTCTAATGCTTTACTGTTTATTGTAAATAGAATTAAAAGTAACCATAAAGGTTGAAACTTTATTGAGTAAGAATCACCATGGAGAAAAACCCACAAAACCTAATAAAATTTTAAAGAATTTATTTGATATAAAAATAGAAACTTGTTAACAGCTAATATAATACAAAATGCTGATAACCCATAAAAAAAAAACAATATGAAAACAAAATGTAGATCTGCTAACTAACAAGGAAACAGACATATGTACTATGAAAAAACAAACAAGAAGAAATAAAACATCAAGAATCAGTTAAAACACAACTGTAAAACTAGCTGCATCAGCATTGATTGTTTATTTGTCCATTAATTTAATTTCTTAATCCTGCATTTTGTCTTCTGTCTTTCAGTAAACGGATCTTTAATGAACCGCCAGCCAGTTTCTGTAGGACCCATTCCTCCCGCAACCGTAAAACTCGTAAGTTCCATCTTCTTTATATTATTTATGTTATACATAATTAAACATGGATACATAACTTATATTAATCTGAATATTTAGGAACCTACAACAGTACCTTCAATGCCACCTGTATCTGCACCCGTACCTATATCCGCACCCTCGTTTCAACACGGCCCACCCGTTCCGCGGGCCACCACTCAAGGAATACCAGCCATGCAAACCTCGTCGCCATTATCCGTTTCTCAAGAAATGTTATCAAATAACGACATGGTCCAAGATATGAAACCGAACGTTAGCGGGATACAACCACCACCTCGTCCCGGTCCCGTAAACCATAGCATTCTTAATAATCTTTCACAAGTTCGGTTAATGAACTCTGCCGCCCTTGGTGGCGGCACATCAATCGGGCTACCGTCAATCGGTGTTAATCCTATGGCCATGCATATGTCCAACATGATATCTAGTGGAATGGCATCAACCGTACCCCCCGCCCAAACTGTTATATCATCTGGTCAGACGCAATCGGGTCTTACATCGATTCCCGGGTCAGGAACTGCACAGAGTAATGTACCCGTATCCGTACCCGTATCGGTACCTGTACCGGGTTCGTTTACTTCAGCTACGTCTAACATGTCCGGTGTTTCAAATCAACCATTGGGTAATCTTCAAGGGAGCGTTGGAATGGGTCAACCTGTTTCTGGAATGAGCCAAGGGAACCTTTCTGGCCCGCAAATGGTGCAGAGTGGAATGGGAATGAATCAAAATATAATGAGTGGGGTGGGTCAATCGGGTATTGCTGGTTCCGGAACCACAGCCACAACCACATCTGGTACTTCGGCTGGAAATGGGACCATGATGCCGACACCTGGCATGTCTCAACAAGTGCAAAGCATGCAAAGTCTTGGAGTGAATAATAGTACGGCTGGTAACGTTGGCCTTCCACAACAGACGGCAGCTGGTGCACAGTCAAAATATGTCAAAGTTTGGGAGGTAAGACGAACAAACTAGTAGCTACAGTTTTAGACAAAGTTACGCGTATAGTCCCTGTGGTTTACCTTATTTTTCACGCATAGTCCCTGTGGTTTACCTTATTTTTCACGCATAGTCCCTGAACTATTTTTTTGCATTTGAATTGTATTTTTTTCATTGGTAGTCCCTCCGTCAGTTGACCGTCTATTTTTCACGTTAGATGCACATGGACAAAATAATGTCCGATAGACAGTCAACTAACGGAGGGACTACCAATGAAAAATTTAATTCCAAGGACTACCTATGCAAAAAAAATTCCGAGACCACGTGAAAAATAGGGTAAACTACAGGGACTTTATATGTAATTTTTTTCACAAATTTATTTTCGGAGTACCAGATTAGTAGTCATAGTTGCTTTTCATTCAGTTAGAGAGATGGTAATGATTTGAAAATGCAGGGGAACTTATCTGGGCAGAGACAAGGTCAACCCGTGTTTATTACTCGATTAGAAGTAAGCTCAAAACTTATATACTACAGATAATAACTTGCTTTATTTTCAGTGTTACAATTTGGACTTATGATTCTTATTATATTATGTCAGGGGTACCGGAGTGCATCAGCTTCTGAATCGTAAGTCATTTGTGATGACATCAGCAAACCTTGATATGCTCAAATGATACAACTGTTTTCACTTTTTAAGATTTATGGTTAGATGGAGTAAAATTTTATGCGATATGAAGTTAGTGAAATTGTTGTTGTTGTTGTTTCTCGCAGGCTTGCAGCTAATTGGCCACCGACAATGCAAATAGTCCGGCTTATTTCTCAAGATCACATGAATAACAAGTATGCTCCACCATCTATGACTGACTTTGACCCGAATTTGACCTGACTTTTTTAGGGTTTAGCGTTGACCGACTAATTGGCCGCAACCGCTGTTTGCAACCATGCTAACAGCTTTTACTTTCATGCTAGACAATATGTTGGAAAGGCAGATTTTCTTGTTTTTCGTGCGATGAATCAGCATGGATTTTTAGGACAACTTCAAGAAAAGAAGCTTGTAAGTATTTAATTAATAGTTCATTTTTAAATAATACTATTACCACACATAACTTAATATTCCATTAATGAGAGATTCGGTTATAACGTGAAGTTATTGTGATACGTAGTGTGCAGTCATACAATTACCTTCGCAGACGCTTCTACTTTCTGTTTCTGATAAAGCATGCCGGTTAATTGGAATGCTTTTCCCCGGGGTAACTTCTAATTCTAAATATTATTTCTTAAACATTTACACATCAATTCTACACATTTTTTAAAAGTTTATAGTCGTTTAAATTTTATGTAGGACATGGTCGTCTTTAAGCCACAGATATCCGGTCAACAACCGCCACAACAACTTCAACCCCAACAGCACCCACAACTGCAACAACAGCAGCAGCAAATGCAACATATGCAACAACAGCAACAGCAACAACAGCAGATTCCACAGTTGCAGCAGCAGCAACAGATGCAACAGCCACAACAACAGCAACAGCCAACACAACAACCAATGCAGCAGCAACAACAACAACAACAGCAACAGCAGCAGCAAATGGGTGGGGCCGGGATGAACCAAGGTTATGTTCAAGGTCCAGGAGGGCGAGCACCGTTAGTGTCTCAGGGACAAGTTTCTTCTCAAGGCCCGCAAAGCATGTCGAATGGGAGCTTTATTGGCTAACTAAAATTCAGCACGAAAACGGATCGTTGGAGAACGTGTTACACGCTTAATAATCATGTGTTTGTGCATGGTTTTGCTACTTAATTTTATGTGTTAGGATATGTGGTCTAATAATTTTTAATAATCAAACAATACTGATAATATTGTTATTGTTGTATTTGTATATTTATCTATGATGATTTTAAGGTGCTGTGTAATTAACGGATTAGATATTATTTCATAATTAATATTGGAGTGTCATGATTAGATTGGTCTGTTTACTTAAAAAGTTCTTCAGGGGAGATGGTCTTCTTTTCCAGTATTAATGCAGATTTTAAGTGGTGTAAAGAGATTACATTATACTAGTAAATCATTTTAAGGTACAAATTACATCAACAATCACAGGTGCTGTTAATGAAACACTTTTCGTTCTAAGAATCATGATTCAACTGTTGAAAAGAATGATTGGATTCCAAAGACAACGAAAAGAATTCCACCCAGTATCGCAACCTGCATCAGATTTGCAAACATTTTAATACAAATGTACAAATTAAATTAACATTAACAAGTAACAAGATTATAAAAATTTAAGTTTGCCTACAAATCTCTCGGATATTCGAGTCGCCAAGCTTTTCCCTCCAATGACAGCAGCAATCTGACATAAAGCTTGCCCTCTAACAAACGAGCCAAATCCGTTAACAAAGTACTTAACTTTTTATATATTTTCTAAATCTAGTAAAAAATATATATAGAAAGAATGAACTTACAAGATCCCTCCAAGAACAACGCCCCACGGGTTCTCGGCTGCAGCCAAACCTATCGTAGCCACCTGATTAAAAATAAGTAAGAATTCAAGACCATATTGATAGAATGCGAAAACATAATTCGAAAAATGGATGTTCACCTGGCTTTTATCACCCCATTCGCCAAAGAAAGTTATCGAGAACGCCTGTTTATTTGTATTTAGTTATTAGATAGCTTTCGTATCATTTCTGAAAAGTACATATATAATACGGAGTAATGTTTTTATGATCAATACCTTTAAAAAGATGGGGGAGAAGAATTGTGTCATAAAAGGCCTTTTCTTCTTCTTTTTCGAATCGTCGTCATCATCCTTGTTATTTGATTTAGCTGTTTCGCTACTAGATTTTTTATCTGCGTCCTGCACGGGCGGGAAAAAAAAAAAAAACGTACTCATGATGAGTAGAACATTGGTATTAGGGACAGAGTCACAAAACTAGACTAGCGATAACAGGAACCAGTTCGGCTTCAACTTCAGCCAGTTCATCATCATCATCACTGTATTAGTATAGTAGAAACATAGTCAGATTGATCACATTCACTTTATCGCAAGGATTATATCTTAAAGTATTTTTAATTAATTTAAGGTTAAATAAGTTAAGAAGAGTACTCTTCATTATATGCTTCCCACAAAGACCAGAGTCCAAAACCTAAAAACAATGCAGTTGCTATATGCTTGGTCAATTCTCGCGAGATCTGCATTATAACAAATCATAGCAATTTCACGTCGAAATATTCAAAATCAACTCAAAAGCACATATCGGAAACGGTTACAGATAATTCAGTTAGACCGCGTATATCACACTAAAACATACCCTTCCACCAAAGGGCTTCTGGTCTAGCGGTATCAAGGGAACTTATCAACCTTGAGGTTGTGAGTTCAAGTCTGGTCATGGAAAAATAAAATGTGTGTGTGTTTGGCATTCCCAAAAAAACATACCCTTCCCCTGTAGATAGCTTGAATAGAAAAAATCTTATTGTTTATCATTCCATTTGTGTAAAAAAACTGACCAGGTTTGGAGCAGCCATTCCAACAGCAGCAGACAGAATGGTCATGACCTAAAAACCATTATATGTCGAACAAATGAAGCTAGTAAGTAGATATATAAGTGACAACAACAACGATGAAAAATAATTACTCCAAGTAAATAAATAAATAGATAAACCTTACAATTGTAGATGAAAGGCAGCCTGCCAAAACTTGCCTCCTAGGATGACTCATTGCTAAGATCTAAAACCAGATTCAGATAAACAACGATTGAATACGGATTGATTCAATTCGATCAAATTCAGGAATAATGCTGCAAAATAAATATTGGTAAACAGATAAAGTTCTCTCTTTCAGTCTACCCAAGTATTTTTACACCATTTCCGACACTTTCTATCGACTCAAGATACGCTTCTATTGAGGTTCATCAGGCCTCTTGTAAGGATTTCAGGATCCCAATCGCATATAAAAAAATCTCCCGCCCGAGTAGCCGAACACAAAAAACGTTATGCGCTTATCAATTCAATTTAAATATATATCAAACTCACCGCGGCTAAGAAAAATGTTCTGTCACCAACTTCAGAGAGCACGGTCATTGCAAGCGATTTGCTAAACCCCTAATTTCGTCAAATATAATAACAAATGGAAAATCACAAAAAAAAAAAAAGATTACCATTTCCATGCAAATACATAATTTGATCATAGTACTTCTAACTAAAAACAAACTTACTTGAACAAGTGATAGACTCATGTTTCTAATAAGGAAATGGTACGTGTTACGAAGATGCAAATGGTACTTGTGAATAATGAAGATAGTAAGGAATATGTTGAACTTAAATACTGATTGAAGAAGCAGCTAATAGTGAAGGTGTTATCTGGTTAGGTAATTAGAATATATATTACTATATGGCATGGAAATCTATATATTCTAAAATTATTGTGTTTTCAGAACATCAACCTTTTTAAAGTAATAAAACTTTGATATTGAGAACATCAACCTTTTTCAATTAATAAAACTTTGATAATTGATTCATTGTATAGTGGGTGGTAGTGTCCAATGATGACGACGTTGAGTTGTAGGTGAGGCAACTTTGTATGTAGCACTTACGAGTATGTTGCAAAGTGGTCCATTAAACTATTAATAATCAAGAATCTTCTTGTTATGTACGTGAGTTTTAATAATATTAATAGTATTGATGTTTTAATATATTAAATCCTGTTAAACACGAAAGATATGTTAAAAATAAAAAAATGATACTTTAGTCACTATATATGAAGGACGGATAGTTAAACATGAAGTTTTGTTAAAGGGCTAGTTAAACATGAAGTTGTTTTAAAGGCATCAACTCCCAATATCCCAATGTATCGACAGAGTGGAATAAATCACAAACAAATGACTAACAAACAATAACTTCTAATGAATCACTAACAAACGAATAACTAGATTAGAATGTCTCGTCATAGTGGTGGTGATCTGACTTTTCATATGAGAGGTCAGGCGTTTGACTCTTACTCGTTATAAACTTTTCTTGTTGTTTCCCACCCATTTTTGAGGGGTGGTAGGACTGTAAATCTGTAATAGTTCAACCAAAAAGATGATCGGGGAGCGGATTTCAATCGGGGAGCGGATTTCGATATCGCGTTCGGGTCGCGTCAGTAACTCTTAACTGCCGTTCAAAAACTAAGAAACACCAATGTAGCTCGATATTTGAACTCTTTTGGTTTTCTAGTGCGGTAAATATTTTGGTAGCTAGTTCTTATTTTTAACCAAACAGCTCAAATAGCTACTACACGTAATTTTTCCTTTAACTAGAAGTGACCAAGTTTCATATATTTCATCTTTAATCGAGTTCGCTATATTTCTGTTTTATTTAATCATTTGATTTGATGATTAAGTAGAATAGAATTAGAGTACTAGCTTGCAGTTTGCTTTTACGCATTAACACCCAAATTGTCACAATACATAAAAGAATAAATTGTTTTCCAGTATAAAATTATTAAAATAGCAGTATATATTACAAGTGAACGGTAGTATGTTTGCAACTCGATTGACTAATTTTCTCGCCCTGTTTAAAATTTTCTCGCCTTGTTTGATCACATCACAGGTGTTGTTGATGAAACATTTCTGGTTCTAAGAGCCGCACGCAGGGTTCTCGGCTGCAGCTAACCCCATCAACAAGAGCAGCAAGCATACTCACACGTTTTAATAAGCGCTTGTGTTGTATGATCAGTAAAGTAATAGTAACACATTAGTACTCAAACCTTGCCCATAAAAATTAAGCTGCCAACCATATTAATCATACATCTCAAAGGTTGGCAATTATATTATTTATATTATAGTTTTCAAAATAGCTACAAGAATATACGTAACAAGCACACAAAATTAGACCAAATATATACATAACTTTTAATACCTCGATGACTTTTGTAAGGATATATTAGGACCTAAACAACGCAGGTGGTTAAGCTCAGTCACCCCCCCACAACGACAAACGAAAGTAAAATGCTTAAAATTAAAGAACACAGAATATAACGGCGTTATACGTAATCGAAGTGATTACTTTAATCCACGGACCAACTAGAGAGTATTTTATTGATACAATTCGTGCATACAATGTATGAGTTACATAGGGTCTATTTATAGTGCATAAACGAATCCAAATCGGAAGATAACGAGGAGTCCTTCTCAATATCCAATTCTGGCCCGTCTTGAGGATTGCTTTGCAGGTCGCTGAGAATTCAAAACCAGCAGCAACAACTTCCAAACTAATAAAAAAGAAACCAGAATCAGAAGCCTCAAACTCCCATTAAATTAAATCCTTTTATTATAACAAAGATCATTATCATTATAAACTCAGTATACAAATACATACATCAAGTTTACCATAATTTTAGTGGTAAGCAAGCAAAACTTCAATAATTATTAAATTAGCTATCAAGTACCTCTTCATGATCAACCCAAGCAAATTATTTTGAACCAGTGACCACATGAGACTCTTGCATCTTTGACCGACTTACACATCTTATAGCACGTGTACTCTATTAACTTAAAATAGTAAATGATCAGAAAAGGACACCTTGAAACACCCTATATTTCAAGCTTCATATTCCATGTACCTGCCAATTGGACCCCTAACCTTCTCTTTAGTACCTACCAAAAATTATACTCAAACATATAACAAGTTAAGAATAATACTATGTTTCAAACAAGATATAGAAAAAACATCCATAACCTTCTTTTCTAATTGATAACTAACTAGAATGCAAGTTATATGTTCATTAAATAGATTCTAAACCTAACCATCATCTTTCCCATTCATTATAACCATTGTCAACCAGATTACAAAATATGACTCTATTAATCAAGTCAATAACAAACGTCGATTTATTAGTGAATTTAACTATCACTTAGAGCCTAAAATGAACTTCAGACAGGTTAACTCATAGAAATTTGATTATATCATTTTTATGGTGTCTCACACTTTTCTTTAACCTACTTATTGACCGGAGATCCATTCGGAAGTAATATCTCTGTCCATAAAAAATTGAGAGGGGAGATTTTCTCTACTTTTGGGGTGTATTGTATGATATATGTACACAAAACTGAAATAACTAAACATGTTATCACAAAATAATAATCAGATTGCTAATAAATAATAAAAAAGAGAGTTAAAAAAACGATCTAACCGATATTAGGTTGAACCAGGCTTGTGTTTGACACAATTCCCTTAAAAAGATTCGACGTCTGTTCCCAGGGTACACCGGTCCGAAGCAGCGTACTGCCGAACTTGAACACTTGCTTGAAAGGTAACCGGAACGAGGAGACCTTGTTGCTGCTGAGAGGAAACTCTAATCATATAAGAATGCTTATATGATTTTTTATGTATCTTTCTTCAAAGCCTAAGGCCTTTATTTATAGTGGAGACTATAGCCGTAGGTTTGTTCCCACAACCGATGTGGGACAAAATACTAAAACTTCTAGATTTTGCACCAAACTAGCAACTTTGAGATTCGATATCTCATTCACCGTTAATCCATTTTTGACACTCTTTAACTCATTTTAAAGCCCTTGTCAAGGACTACAAAACTCACTAAATAGTTACTATTATATGTCACTCGAACATATAATTATTTGTGTCCAATGTTTGGTGAAAACACACGTTTTTATCAAGTTTTTCCAACAATCTACCACATGAATGGAGATCGATCTCAGAAACAACAATATTCCGATTAAGTTTCAGCGGTTGAATCTTGCATACGATAAGTAGGTGTTACCCTTTGAACTTTAGCTTGTGAAAACGCACTTAGTCTACTAGCTCTGAGTAGACGGCGATGTCTTTGAACTCGTCTGCCGTTTGTGTAGGCGACAATACGCTTCACACAAGACTCTCCCTGACAACGTCAAGTCCTCATAGTTATGTTCGTTATGGTCATGAGCATTAGTCTAGTTCTGCGAGAGCTTATCAAGTATTGTGCCCCAACAATACCCTTCGAAGCTACCCCACTTCTCTCTCACATAGGTGATTCACCACCGAATGGCTACTGATTAACCACGCATGGTTATTTCAGTTGAATCATTAAAAGCCATAGGCTTATCCTCTTACATGTCATTTTTAGGAATGGACTAGGAAGTTTAGTCTTAATTAGTAAACTCCCTTTCAGTAGTGTAGGGGTTGCTAGTTTAGTAATTAACTCCCGCACAGTGACTTTTTCAGTTCATACAAGTACGTTGTCCTATTGAACTCTGATATTGCTCTAATTATACACGTTTTATCTCACAATATCTCCCTCATTTCATTCGTTTTTTAGGATCATTGGGCCCGAAAGTTGTTCATCTGCACTAAAGTGTTGGTTCAAGGCTAAAAGCTTGATTTGGTGCAAAATTGACCAAGTCTTGATCAAAAGAGGCAAAGAAAATGACAAGTGCAGAAATCAGCTCCAAAAGCACCGCTCCTCAACTAAAAGCGCCACTCCTAATGGACAAAAGCGCCGCACCTATCAGAAAAACGACGTTCTTGTACACGATTTGGCACCATTTCCAACTATTGGCCAAAAGCGCTGTTCCTTAATGCAAAAGCGCCGCTCTTAACCCAAAAGCACCGTAGTTCATCACAAAAGCGACGCTCTTGAAGAAAGCCAAAAGCGCCGCTCCTGATCCAAAAGCGGCGCTCCTGTCGCTGTTCAGCCCAGAATTTTCAGCACTATAAAAGGAAAGAGATTAGGTCATTTGGAAGAGAGCTGCAATTTCAAGTTTGATTTTCACTTCTAAAACCCTAATTTCATCATCTATTGGAGTTTGAAGGTGAATTGAAGGAGGCAAGCTCAAGAACTATCTTAGTTTTAGCTCTAGATCTTCATCTCTTTGTATTTGGGTTGTAATCTCCACCTTTCTTTATCTAGTTTTGAATCAATTTCTTGTAATAACTAAATATCATGTTTATTTGTGTTTCAGTGCTTATGATTAGTGTAATCTTAGCCATGCTTGGCTAAATCCATTATGTTTGCTTATCTATGAATCTCTAATGCAAGGATTTGCCCTAAATCAATTGAATGAAGTTGTTTGAATGAAATACATGAACAAGTGTTATTATGTTAGCTATAGATCCATTGCTATGCATTTGTTTTAGGCTTTACTTTGATTACATAGATTGAGTAGCCCTCTTACTGATTTGAGAAGTGAATCAATTTATGCTTCAACACTATTAGTGATCTAGACAACTAGATTAAGGATTTCAAGTGATTGTGTTCTTGATTTAAGTTGGTTTTCAACTGGCCTTTAGTCAACATAGTGGTGTTCGGTTATCTTAAGTGATTTCGATAGTTGAAGGGTTCTAAGCGATTTCAACCCAAACATAATCTGAATAACCAATCATGCTTAACTTGATCTTAGAATGCAATGCTTATGTGAGTTTGCAAAGTGTGATTTGATTAAGGTTTGGTAGTAATGCTAAACATTTAATAGTTCAACAACTAATGCGATAACAATTTGGGTAAAACGGGGCAATTCAAGCATAGAGAGGATTAGGTAAGTGAACACTACTTAGTTGATTGATTTAAGTTCTCAATATTTAGTAACTTGTTACTTGCTACTAGTTTTACTTGTTAAGTTTAAGTTTGTTTACTTGCGCACATCTTAGTTGTTAATTAAAATCAATCAAAACCCCCCCCCCCCCAATCAAACAAACCCTAGGACAATTAATAGATTCAGTTATTCGACTTACACCGCTCTCTTGGGACAAACTTGAAACGAATACTTACGTTAAAGTGTTATAATAACCGGCCGGGTTATAAGTACTCGTTAGTTGTGTGTTCTTATTTGTGGTGTTTGAATCTTGTTTAAATTTTGAGGGCAATAGATGTATTGGATGAGCAACTAAATGATCCAAACGACACGCCGATGTGGAACGTTAGATTGGTGGTACCTCCGGCTATCACAAAACCACCAATTGGAGCCAATAATTGGAAGATAGAGAGTAACTTTTTCACGATGATCAAGGATACATTCTTCCATGGGTTAATAGAAGAAAATCCGTTCGAACATATTCAACACTTTAACGATATTTGTGATATCTACAAAACCAAAGATGTCACCGACGATGCTTTCAAGTTAAGGGCATTCCCTTTACACTTCAAGGAGAAGTGAAAGTTTGGTTAAGGAGTTTGCCATCCGATTCTATTAGGAATTTTCAAGATTTAACCAATGAGTTTATCAATCACTTCTTCCCATCATCAAAGGTGGAACGACTTCGAATGGAAATCAATGGATTCACCCAACGGGGTGATGAATCTTTGTATGATGCGTGGGTACATTTCAAGAAGATGCTAAGAGCTTGCCCACCACACGGTTTGACTAAGAAGGAGTACATCAACACGTTCTACTGGGGTACTAATGCTTTGACTAGACAATATCTTGATTCTTCTTCGGGTGGAGTGTTTATGTATAAATCACCTAATGCGGCCGAAGTTTTGTTAGAAGATATCTTGGTTAATACATACGAATGGGCATCTTCACCTCGAGATTTGACAAGGAAAAGTGTAGCACAAATAGAGAGCGATAATGGGCAAGTCACGCTTGCAAGTTTGAACAATTAATTTCAAATATATGGGAAAGAGTTGAAAAGGCTACAACAATCGATAGTGGCAATGCAAGTAGGTTGTCAACGATGCGAGGGCTCACATCTCACGAAGAATTATCCCCAAATTAATCAATGCAACCATGTTGATTTAGACGACATTCCCATGAATTCCGATGCTCATGTAAACTACGTGAGTAATCAAAACTATCAACGGGGTGGAACATCAAACCAAGGCTACTACAATCCTAATAAAAAACAAGTCTCATTCAACAATCAAACCAATACACCACCCGAATTTACAAACCAAAACCAAAACTGAAACCAAAGTTACAACCTGGCTTATAACCAAAATCGAAACAACAACTACCAATACCAAAACCAGCAAACTTACAACAATCAACCTTATAACAACCAATCCAATTCAAAATATCAAAACAACCAAGGTTATAGTCAACCACAAAATAACCAAGGTTACAATCAACAACCTCAACAAAACACTCAACAATCCCAACCTCCGAAGAGCCTAGAGGAAATCATGCAAAATTATATTAAGAAGGTAGAATCAACCGAAGCATTTTTAACAAAAGAGAATGAGCTCTTGAAGCAACAAATACGAATCCAACAAGCCTCATTTCAAAACCTTGAAAGTACCGTTGGAAGGCTTTCAAACCAAGTTGCTGAAAGACCACAAGGAACTTTACCTTCAAACACTCAAGTTAACCCAAACAACAACTACAATAATAACCGAAACAACCAACATTCCCAACAACACCAACAAAACCAAAACCACAACAACACGAGAATTATTCCTATCGAGAGCAATACCGCTAATCAAAACAACACTCAAGCAAGTTCATCAAATGCTACATCCAATCCCACTTATGCTCAAGTGAACTCGATGGATTCAACCAAAGAGGATCAACCCGAATATCCTCATGTTTTTGCATTCGACGTTGAAGTGGACGGATTTGATTTGGATGAAGCATTGGAAATCGATACAATGGATTTTGGGGTATTCAAATTTTCGGATGATTTGAAAGAGGCAAAGTTCATTCCTTATCAAGTTAAAAGTGTAATGTCCATGGAGGCTACCGAGTCGACATGCAAGGAATTAGAGGGTGATTTTGAGAGAATCAAATTGGAAAAGGTTGAGAAAGAGCTAAAGATCGAAAATGTCTTGAATGCAAAGGAGCAAAGGAACGAGGTTGAAGTTTTTGCTACATCAATCAAGGAGAAAAATGAGACACCGGTCTCACATCCTCAACCATTACCTCCTACACATTCAAAGGATGTGGATTGTAAGTCAACTCTAACCGATAACGAAAACATTTATGTTAAACTCCCCTTGGCGGAGGTGATTGAGAATATGCCCAATTATGGGAAATTTTTAAAGACACTCATAGCCAAAAAGGGAGATGTTGAGCAAGAATCCACCGCTTTCTTGAAAAAGGAGTGTGATGGAATTTTAAAGAAGTGTAACCTACCACCAAAAATGGGTGATCCCAGACCTTTCCTTATCCCATGTAATGTGAACGGGTCGGAGATGTTTACATCCTTGGTGAAATGTCCCGTTCTTATTGATTAAAAACGTTCCATATTAATTGATTTCGTTGCGAGGTTTTGACCTCTATATGAGACGTTTTTCAAAGACTGCATTCATTTTTAAAACAAACCATAACCTTTATTTCATAAATAAAGATTTAAAAAGCTTTACGTAGATTATCAAATAATGATAATCTAAAATATCCTGTTTACACACGACCATTACATAATGGTTTACAATACAAATATGTTACATCGAAATCAGTTTCTTGAATGCAGTTTTTACACAATATCATACAAACATGGACTCCAAATCTTGTCCTTATTTTAGTATGCAACAGCGGAAGCTCTTAATATTCACCTGAGAATAAACATGCTTTAAATGTCAACAAAAATGTTGGTGAGTTATAGGTTTAACCTATATATATCAAATCGTAACAATAGACCACAAGATTTCATATTTCAATACACATCCCATACATAGAGATAAAAATCATTCATATGGTGAACACCTGGTAACCGACAATAACAAGATGCATATATAAGAATATCCCCATCATTCCGGGACACCCTTCGGATATGATATAAATTTCGAAGTACTAAAGCATCCGGTACTTTGGATGGGGTTTGTTAGGCCCAATAGATCTATCTTTAGGATTCGCGTCAATTAGGGTGTCTGTTCCCTAATTCTTAGATTACCAGACTTAATAAAAAGGGGCATATTCGATTTCGATAATTCAACCATAGAATGTAGTTTCACGTACTTGTGTCTATTTTGTAAATCATTTATAAAACCTGCATGTATTCTCATCCCAAAAATATTAGATTTTAAAAGTGGGACTATAACTCACTTTCACAGATTTTTACTTCGTCGGGAAGTAAGACTTGGCCACTGGTTGATTCACGAACCTATAACAATATATACATATATATCAAAGTATGTTCAAAATATATTTACAACACTTTTAATATATTTTGATGTTTTAAGTTTATTAAGTCAGCTGTCCTCGTTAGTAACCTACAACTAGTTGTCCACAGTTAGATGTACAGAAATAAATCGATAAATATTATCTTGAATCAATCCACGACCCAGTGTATACGTATCTCAGTATTGATCACAACTCAAACTATATATATTTTGGAATCAACCTCAACCCTGTATAGCTAACTCCAACATTCACATATAGAGTGTCTATGGTTGTTCCGAAATATATATAGATGTGTCGACATGATAGGTCGAAACATTGTATACGTGTCTATGGTATCTCAAGATTACATAATATATAATACAAGTTGATTAAGTTATGGTTGGAATAGATTTGTTACCAATTTTCACGTAGCTAAAATGAGAAAAATTATCCAATCTTGTTTTACCCATAACTTCTTCATTTTAAATCCGTTTTGAGTGAATCAAATTGCTATGGTTTCATATTGAACTCTATTTTATGAATCTAAACAAAAAAAGTATAGGTTTCTAGTCGGAAAAATAAGTTACAAGTCGTTTTTGTAAAGGTAGTCATTTCAGTCGAAAGAACGACGTCTAGATGACCATTTTAGAAAACATACTTCCACTTTGAGTTTAACCATAATTTTTGGATATAGTTTCATGTTCATAATAAAAATCATTTTCTCAGAATAACAACTTTTAAATCAAAGTTTATCATAGTTTTTAATTAACTAACCCAAAACAGCCCGCGGTGTTACTACGACGGCGTAAATCCGGTTTTACGGTGTTTTTCGTGTTTCCAGGTTTTAAATCATTAAGTTAGCATATCATATAGATATAGAACATGTGTTTAGTTGATTTTAAAAGTCAAGTTAGAAGGATTAACTTTTGTTTGCGAACAAGTTTAGAATTAACTAAACTATGTTCTAGTGATTACAAGTTTAAACCTTCGAATAAGATAGCTTTATATGTATGAATCGAATGATGTTATGAACATCATTACTACCTTAAGTTCCTTGGATGAACCTACTGGAAAAGAGAAAAATGGATCTAGCTTCAATGGATCCTTGGATGGCTCAAAGTTCTTGAAGCAAAATCATGACACGAAAACAAGTTCAAGTAAGATCATCACTTGAAATAAGATTGTTATAATTATAGAAATTGAACCAAAGTTTGAATATGATTATTACCTTGTATTAGAATGATAACCTACTGTAAGAAACAAAGATTTCTTGAGGTTGGATGATCACCTTACAAGATTGGAAGTGAGCTAGCAAACTTGAAAGTATTCTTGATTTTATGAAACTAGAACTTTTGGAATTTATGAAGAACACTTAGAACTTGAAGATAGAACTTGAGAGAGTTCAATTAGATGAAGAAAATTGAAGAATGAAAGTGTTTGTAGGTGTTTTTGGTCGTTGGTGTATGGATTAGATATAAAGGATATGTAATTTTGTTTTCATGTAAATAAGTCATGAATGATTACTCATATTTTTGTAATCTTATGAGATATTTCATGCTAGTTGCCAAATGATGGTTCCCACATGTGTTAGGTGACTCACATGGGCTGCTAAGAGCTGATCATTGGAGTGTATATACCAATAGTACATACATCTTAAAGCTGTGTATTGTACGAGTACGAATACGGGTGCATACGAGTAGAATTGTTGATGAAACTGAACGAGAATGTAATTGTAAGCATTTTTGTTAAGTAGAAGTATTTTGATAAGTGTATTGAAGTCTTTCAAAAGTGTATAAATACATATTAAAACACTACATGTATATACATTTTAACTGAGTCGTTAAGTCATCGTTAGTCGTTACATGTAAGTGTTGTTTTGAAACCTTTAGGTTAACGATCTTGTTAAATGTTGTTAACCCAATGTTTATAATATCAAAAGAGATTTTAAATTATTATATTATCATGATATTATGATGTACGAATATCTCTTAATATGATATATATACATTAAATGTCGTTACAACGATAAACGTTACATATATGTCTCGTTTCAAAATCATTAAGTTAGTAGTCTTGTTTTTACATATGTAGTTCATTGTTAATATAATTAATGATATGTTTACTTATCATAATATCATGTTAAATATATATATAACCATATATATGTCATCATATAGTTTTTTTTTACAAGTTTTAACGTTCGTGAATCACCGGTCAACTTGGGTGGTCAATTGTCTATATGAAACCTATTTCAATTAATCAAGTCTTAACAAGTTTGATTGCTTAACATGTTGGAAACATTTAATCATGTAAACATCAATCTCAATTAATATATATAAACATGGAAAAGTTCGGGTCACTACAGTATCTACCCGTTAAATAAATTTCGTCCCGAAATTTTAAGCTGTTGAAGGTGTTGACGAATCTTCTGGAAATAGATGCGGGTATTTCTTCTTCATCTGATCTTCACGCTCCCAGGTGAACTCGGGTCCTCTACGAGCATTCCATCGAACCTTAACAATTGGTATCTTGTTTTGCTTAAGTCTTTTAACCTCACGATCCATTATTTCGACGGGTTCTTCGATGAATTGGAGTTTTTCGTTGATTTGGATTTCATCTAACGGAATAGTGAGATCTTCTTTAGCAAAACATTTCTTCAAATTCGAGACGTGGAAAGTGTTATGTACAGCCGCGAGTTGTTGAGGTAACTCAAGTCGGTAAGCTACTGGTCCGACACGATCAATAATCTTAAATGGTCCAATATACCTTGGATTTAATTTCCCTCGTTTACCAAATCGAACAACGCCTTTCCAAGGTGAAACTTTAAGCATGACCATCTCTCCAATTTCAAATTCTATATCTTTTCTTTTAATGTCAGCGTAGCTCTTTTGTCGACTTTGGGCGGTTTTCAACCGTTGTTGAATTTGGATGATCTTCTCGGTAGTTTCTTGTATAATCTCCGGACCCGTAATCTGTCTATCCCCCACCTCACTCCAACAAATCGGAGACCTGCACTTTCTACCATAAAGTGCTTCAAACGGCGCCATCTCAATGCTTGAATGGTAGCTGTTGTTGTAGGAAAATTCTGCTAACGGTAGATGTCGATCCCAACTGTTTCCGAAATCAATAACACATGCTCGTAGCATGTCTTCAAGCGTTTGTATCGTCCTTTCGCTCTGCCCATCAGTTTGTGGATGATAGGCAGTACTCATGTCTAGACGAGTTCCTAATGCTTGCTGTAATGTCTGCCAGAATCTTGAAATAAATCTGCCATCCCTATCAGAGATAATAGAGATTGGTATTCCATGTCTGGAGACGACTTCCTTCAAATACAGTCGTGCTAACTTCTCCATCTTGTCATCTTCTCTTATTGGTAGGAAGTGTGCTGATTTGGTGAGACGATCAACTATTACCCAAATAGTATCAAAACCACTTGCAGTCCTTGGCAATTTAGTGATGAAATCCATGGTAATGTTTTCCCATTTCCATTCCGGGATTTCGGGTTGTTGAAGTAGACCTGATGATTTCTGATGCTCAGCTTTGACCTTAGAACACGTCAAACATTCTCCTACGTATTTAGCAACATCGGCTTTCATACCCGGCCACCAAAAATGTTTCTTGAGATCCTTGTACATCTTCCCCGTTCCAGGATGTATTGAGTATCTGGTTTTATGAGCTTCTCTAAGTACCATTTCTCTCATATCTCCAAATTTTGGTACCCAAATCCTTTCAGCCCTATACCGGGTTCCGTCTTCCCGAATATTAAGATGTTTCTCCGATCCTTTGGGTATTTCATCCTTTAAATTTCCCTCTTTTAAAACTCCTTGTTGCGCCTCCTTTATTTGAGTAGTAATGTTATTATGAATCATTATATTCATAGATTTTACTCGAATGGGTTCTCTATCCTTCCTGCTCAAGGCATCGGCTACCACATTTGCCTTCCCCGGGTGGTAACGAATCTCAAAATCGTAATCATTCAATAATTCAATCCACCTACGCTGCCTCATATTCAGTTGTTTCTGATTAAATATGTGTTGAAGACTTTTGTGGTCGGTATATATAATACTTTTGACCCCATATAAGTAGTGCCTCCAAGTCTTTAATGCAAAAACAACCGCGCCTAATTCCAAATCATGCGTCGTATAATTTTGTTCGTGAATCTTCAATTGTCTAGACGCATAAGCAATCACCTTCGTTCGCTGCATTAATACACAACCGAGACCTTGCTTTGATGCGTCACAATAAATCACAAAATCATCATTCCCTTCAGGCAATGACAATATAGGTGCCGTAGTTAGCTTTTTCTTCAATAACTGAAACGCTTTCTCTTGTTCATCATTCCATTCAAATTTCTTCCCTTTATGCGTTAATGCAGTCAAGGGTTTTGCTATTCTGGAAAAGTCTTGGATGAACCTTCTGTAGTAACCAGCTAGTCCTAAAAACTGGCGTATGTGTTTTGGAGTTTTCGGGGTTTCCCACTTTTCAACAGTTTCTATCTTTGCCGGATCCACCTTAATACCTTCTTTGTTCACTATGTGACCGAGGAATTGAACTTCTTCCAACCAAAATGCACACTTTGAAAACTTAGCGTACAATTCTTCCTTCCTCAATACTTCTAACACCTTTCTCAAATGTTCACCGTGTTCTTGGTCATTCTTTGAGTAAATAAGTATGTCATCAATGAAAACAATGACAAACTTGTCAAGGTATGGTCCACACACTCGGTTCATAAGGTCCATGAACACAGCTGGTGCATTAGTTAAACCAAACGGCATGACCATAAACTCGTAATGACCGTAACGTGTTCTGAAAGCAGTCTTTGGAATATCATCTTCTTTCACCCGCATTTGATGATACCCGGAACGTAAGTCAATCTTTGAATAAACAGACGAGCCTTGTAGTTGATCAAATAAGTCGTCGATTCTCGGTAGTGGGTAGCGGTTCTTGATGGTAAGTTTGTTCAACTCTCGGTAGTCGATACACAACCTGAATGTACCATCTTTCTTCTTGACAAACAAAACAGGAGCTCCCCACGGTGATGTGCTTGGTCGAATGAAACCACGCTCCAAAAGTTCTTGTAATTGGCTTTGCAGTTCTTTCATCTCGCTGGGTGCGAGTCTGTAAGGAGCACGAGCTATTGGTGCAGCTCCTGGTACAAGATCTATTTGAAATTCAACGGATCGATGTGGGGGTAATCCCGGTAATTCTTTCGGAAATACATCGGGAAATTCTTTTGCAATGGGAACATCATTGATGCTCTTTTCTTCAGTTTGTACTTTCTCGACGTGTGCTAGAACAGCATAGCAACCTTTTCTTATTAGTTTTTGTGCCTTCAAATTACTAATAAGATGTAGCTTCGTGTTGCCCTTTTCTCCGTACACCATTAAGGGTTTTCCTTTTTCTCGTATAATGCGAATTGCATTTTTGTAACAAACGATCTCCGCTTTCACTTCTTTCAACCAGTCCATACCGATTATCACATCAAAACTCCCTAACTCTACTGGTATCAAATCAATCTTAAATGTTTCGCTAACCAGTTTAATTTCTCGATTCCGACATATATTATCTGCTGAAATTAATTTACCATTTGCTAATTCGAGTAAAAATTTACTATCCAAAGGCGTCAATGGACAACTTAATTTAGCACAAAAATCTCTACTCATATAGCTTCTATCCGCACCCGAATCAAATAAAACGTAAGCAGATTTATTGTCAATAAGAAACGTACCCGTAACAAGCTCCGGGTCTTCCTGTGCCTCTACCGCATTAATATTGAAAACTCTTCCACGGCCTTGTCCATTCGTGTTCTCCTGGTTCGGGCAATTTCTAATAATGTGGCCTGGTTTTCCACATTTATAACAAACTACATTGGCATAACTTGCTCCGACACTACTTGCTCCGCCATTACTCGTTCCGACACCATTTGTTCCTTTCGTTCTATTAACCCCTGGTCCGTAGACCTCACACTTCGCCGCGCTATGACCATTTCTTTTACACTTGTTGCAAAATTTGGTGCAGAACCCCGAGTGATTCTTTTCACACCTTTGGCATAGTTGCTTCTGATTGTTGTTGTTGTTGCGGTTATTATTGTTGTTGGGATGATTGTTGTAGTTGCTGTTGTTGTTGTTGTTGTTGTTGTTGGGCCGTTTGTTGTAGTTGCGATTGATGTTGCGATTGTTGGGATAATTGTTGCGATTATTGTTGTAATTGCTGTTGTTGTTGTATTGGTGATTCTTATCACCGTTTTCCTCCCACTTTCTTTTGACTTGCTTCACATTGGCCTCTTCAGCAGTCTGTTCTTTAATTCTTTCTTCAATCTGGTTCACTAGTTTGTGAGCCATTCTACATGCCTGTTGTATGGAGGCGGGCTCGTGTGAACTTATATCTTCTTGGATTCTTTCCGGTAATCCTTTCACAAACGCGTCGATCTTCTCTTCCTCATCTTCGAATGCTCCCGGACACAATAGGCACAATTCTGTGAATCGTCTTTCGTACGTGGTAATATCAAATCCTTGGGTTCGTAACCCTCTAAGTTCTGTCTTGAGCTTATTGACCTCAGTTCTGGGACGGTACTTCTCGTTCATCAAGTGCTTGAATGCTGACCACGGTAGTGCGTACGCATCATCTTGTCCCACTTGCTCTAGATAGGTATTCCACCATGTTAACGCAGAACCTGTGAAGGTATGCGTAGCGTACTTCACTTTGTCCTCTTCAGTACACTTACTTATGGCAAACACCGATTCAACCTTCTCGGTCCACCGTTTCAATCCGATCGGTCCTTCGGTTCCATCAAATTCCAAAGGTTTGCAGGCAGTGAATTCTTTGTAGGTGCATCCTACACGATTTCCTGTACTGCTAGATCCAAGGTTATTGTTGGTATGTAGCGCAGCCTGTACTGCGGCTATGTTTGAAGCTAGAAAAGTACGGAATTCCTCTTCATTCATATTCACGGTGTGTCGAGTAGTCGGTGCCATTTCCTTCAAAATAGTTAAATGGAACAAGTTAATCATACAGAATATTAAGAGTAGTTAATAGTATTTCGTAGCATAATATGAACTCATTTATAAAAGCTTTTTCTTCATATTAGCGTTTTATAAGTTTAAATTCGGGTAGTACCTACCCGTTAAGTTCATACTTAGTAGCTAATATACAATTCAACTACTACAATTCTATATGAAAAACTGATTATAATAATATTTCGCGTTCAAACTTTTATACAATATTTTACAAACTTACAATACCGCTTATTTTACATAAAGCATGAAATATAGCACACAATAACTTTGATACAAGATAGTTGTGAAGACAATTCTAGCTAGTACACAAGTCGTTCAGCAAAGGCAATAAATACACGTAATTCATACGTCCAGAAACAAGTCATGCATTCTGGTTTTACTAGGACTACTTCCCATCCTTGGTCTTGTGCAACATAACCGTTATGGCCGTTGATAAGACAGCGTGTTGTAACGTCATCAAAGGGACGAGGGTTACGTAATGTCCAACAGTCCCGTAATAATCTAAAAACCTCATTTCTTACCCCAATTACCGACTCCGTCACTTGTGGAAACGTTTTGTTTAATAGTTGTAGCCCGATGTTCTTGTTCTCACTTTGGTGAGAAGCGAACATTACTAATCCGTAAGCATAACATGCTTCTTTATGTTGCATGTTAGCCGCTTTTTCTAAATCACGAAGTCCAATATTCGGATATATTGAGTCAAAATAATTTCTTAACCCGTTGCGTAAAATAGCATTTGGGTTCCCCGCAATATATGCGTCAAAGTAAACACATCGTAACTTATGGGTTTCCCAATGTGATATCCCCCATCTTTCAAACGAAAGTCTCTTATAAACCAAGACATTCTTGGAACGTTCTTCGAATGTCTTACAAACTGATCTCGCCTTAAATAGTTGTGCCGAAGAATTCTGGCCGACTCTAGACAAGATTTCATCAATCATGTCTCCGGGTAGGTCTCTTAAAATATTGGGTTGTCTATCCATTTTGTATTTTTAAACTGTAAAATAGACAAGAGTTAGATTCATAAAAAAATACTTATTAATACAAGCAATTTTTTTACATATATCATAAAGCATAAGAACACTATATTACATATATTACACCACACGAATACAACTATCTTATTCCGACTCGCTCGTTTCTTCTTCTTCGGTTTTGGTTCGTTTTGCCAAGTTTCTAGGGATATATGATGTTCCCCTAATACGAGACGTCGTTGTCCACATTGGTTTAGAAAAACCTGGTGGTTTAGAGGTTCCCGGGTCATTGTTACAACTTAAGGACTTCGGGGGTTGACGATACATATAAAGTTCATCGGGGTTGGAATTAGATTTCTCTATTTTTATGCCCTTTCCCTTATTATTTTCTTTTGCCTTTTTAAATTCAGTTGGGGTAATTTCTATAACATCATCGGAATTCTCGTCGGAATCCGATTCATCGGAGAATTGGTAATCCTCCCAATATTTTGCTTCCTTGGCGGAAACACCATTGACCATAATTAACTTTGGTCGGTTGGTTGAGGATTTTCTTTTACTTAACCGTTTTATTATTTCCCCCACCGGTTCTATTTCTTCATCCGGTTCCGATTCTTCTTCCGGTTCCGATTCTTCTTCCGGTTCCGACTCTTCTTCCGGTTCCTCTTCGGGAACTTGTGAATCAGTCCACAAATTATTCCAATTTACATTTGACTCTTCATTATTATTAGGTGAGTCAATGGGACTTGTTCTAGAGGTAGACATCTATCACATAATATCAAACACGTTAAGAGATTAATATATCACATAATATTCATATGTTAAAAATATATAGTTTCCAACAAAAATGTTAAGCAATCATTTTTAAAGAAAACACGGTCGAAGTCCAGACTTACTAATGCATCCTAACAAACTCGATAAGACACACTAATGCAAATTTTCTGGTTCTCTAAGACCAACGCTCGGATACCAACTGAAATGTCCCGTTCTTATTGATTAAAAACGTTCCATATTAATTGATTTCGTTGCGAGGTTTTGACCTCTATATGAGACGTTTTTCAAAGACTGCATTCATTTTTAAAACAAACCATAACCTTTATTTCATAAATAAAGATTTAAAAAGCTTTACGTAGATTATCAAATAATGATAATCTAAAATATCCTGTTTACACACGACCATTACATAATGGTTTACAATACAAATATGTTACATCGAAATCAGTTTCTTGAATGCAGTTTTTACACAATATCATACAAACATGGACTCCAAATCTTGTCCTTATTTTAGTATGCAACAGCGGAAGCTCTTAATATTCACCTGAGAATAAACATGCTTTAAATGTCAACAAAAATGTTGGTGAGTTATAGGTTTAACCTATATATATCAAATCGTAACAATAGACCACAAGATTTCATATTTCAATACACATCCCATACATAGAGATAAAAATCATTCATATGGTGAACACCTGGTAACCGACAATAACAAGATGCATATATAAGAATATCCCCATCATTCCGGGACACCCTTCGGATATGATATAAATTTCGAAGTACTAAAGCATCCGATACTTTGGATGGGGTTTGTTAGGCCCAATAGATCTATCTTTAGGATTCGCGTCAATTAGGGTGTCTGTTCCCTAATTCTTAGATTACCAGACTTAATAAAAAGGGGCATATTCGATTTCGATAATTCAACCATAGAATGTAGTTTCACGTACTTGTGTCTATTTTGTAAATCATTTATAAAACCTGCATGTATTCTCATCCCAAAAATATTAGATTTTAAAAGTGGGACTATAACTCACTTTCACAGATTTTTACTTCGTCGGGAAGTAAGACTTGGCCACTGGTTGATTCACGAACCTATAACAATATATACATATATATCAAAGTATGTTCAAAATATATTTACAACACTTTTAATATATTTTGATGTTTTAAGTTTATTAAGTCAGCTGTCCTCGTTAGTAACCTACAACTAGTTGTCCACAGTTAGATGTACAGAAATAAATCGATAAATATTATCTTGAATCAATCCACGACCCAGTGTATACGTATCTCAGTATTGATCACAACTCAAACTATATATATTTTGGAATCAACCTCAACCCTGTATAGCTAACTCCAACATTCACATATAGAGTGTCTATGGTTGTTCCGAAATATATATAGATGTGTCGACATGATAGGTCGAAACATTGTATACGTGTCTATGGTATCTCAAGATTACATAATATATAATACAAGTTGATTAAGTTATGGTTGGAATAGATTTGTTACCAATTTTCACGTAGCTAAAATGAGAAAAATTATCCAATCTTGTTTTACCCATAACTTCTTCATTTTAAATCCGTTTTGAGTGAATCAAATTGCTATGGTTTCATATTGAACTCTATTTTATGAATCTAAACAAAAAAAGTATAGGTTTCTAGTCGGAAAAATAAGTTACAAGTCGTTTTTGTAAAGGTAGTCATTTCAGTCGAAAGAACGACGTCTAGATGACCATTTTAGAAAACATACTTCCACTTTGAGTTTAACCATAATTTTTGGATATAGTTTCATGTTCATAATAAAAATCATTTTCTCAGAATAACAACTTTTAAATCAAAGTTTATCATAGTTTTTAATTAACTAACCCAAAACAGCCCGCGGTGTTACTACGACGGCGTAAATCCGGTTTTACGGTGTTTTTCGTGTTTCCAGGTTTTAAATCATTAAGTTAGCATATCATATAGATATAGAACATGTGTTTAGTTGATTTTAAAAGTCAAGTTAGAAGGATTAACTTTTGTTTGCGAACAAGTTTAGAATTAACTAAACTATGTTCTAGTGATTACAAGTTTAAACCTTCGAATAAGATAGCTTTATATGTATGAATCGAATGATGTTATGAACATCATTACTACCTTAAGTTCCTTGGATGAACCTACTGGAAAAGAGAAAAATGGATCTAGCTTCAATGGATCCTTGGATGGCTCAAAGTTCTTGAAGCAAAATCATGACACGAAAACAAGTTCAAGTAAGATCATCACTTGAAATAAGATTGTTATAATTATAGAAATTGAACCAAAGTTTGAATATGATTATTACCTTGTATTAGAATGATAACCTACTATAAGAAACAAAGATTTCTTGAGGTTGGATGATCACCTTACAAGATTGGAAGTGAGCTAGCAAACTTGAAAGTATTCTTGATTTTATGAAACTAGAACTTTTGGAATTTATGAAGAACACTTAGAACTTGAAGATAGAACTTGAGAGAGTTCAATTAGATGAAGAAAATTGAAGAATGAAAGTGTTTGTAGGTGTTTTTGGTCGTTGGTGTATGGATTAGATATAAAGGATATGTAATTTTGTTTTCATGTAAATAAGTCATGAATGATTACTCATATTTTTGTAATCTTATGAGATATTTCATGCTAGTTGCCAAATGATGGTTCCCACATGTGTTAGGTGACTCACATGGGCTGCTAAGAGCTGATCATTGGAGTGTATATACCAATAGTACATACATCTTAAAGCTGTGTATTGTACGAGTACGAATACGGGTGCATACGAGTAGAATTGTTGATGAAACTGAACGAGAATGTAATTGTAAGCATTTTTGTTAAGTAGAAGTATTTTGATAAGTGTATTGAAGTCTTTCAAAAGTGTATAAATACATATTAAAACACTACATGTATATACATTTTAACTGAGTCGTTAAGTCATCGTTAGTCGTTACATGTAAGTGTTGTTTTGAAACCTTTAGGTTAACGATCTTGTTAAATGTTGTTAACCCAATGTTTATAATATCAAAAGAGATTTTAAATTATTATATTATCATGATATTATGATGTACGAATATCTCTTAATATGATATATATACATTAAATGTCGTTACAACGATAAACGTTACATATATGTCTCGTTTCAAAATCATTAAGTTAGTAGTCTTGTTTTTACATATGTAGTTCATTGTTAATATAATTAATGATATGTTTACTTATCATAATATCATGTTAAATATATATATAACCATATATATGTCATCATATAGTTTTTTTTTTACAAGTTTTAACGTTCGTGAATCACCGGTCAACTTGGGTGGTCAATTGTCTATATGAAACCTATTTCAATTAATCAAGTCTTAACAAGTTTGATTGCTTAACATGTTGGAAACATTTAATCATGTAAACATCAATCTCAATTAATATATATAAACATGGAAAAGTTCGGGTCACTACACTTGGTATTAACTTCATGCCCTATTCCATTTATAAAAGGTTAGGCTTAGGTAACCTTTCACCCACTACAATGGGAGTTAAGTTAATTGACCAATCCATTAGCTCTAGTGCGGGGATCGCCGAGGAGCTAATAGTAAAAGTAGGGGACATGGAATTTCCAATTGATTTTGTCATTGTCGATATAAAGGAAGACCCGGTTGTGCCCCTTGTTTTGGGAAGGCCATTCTTGGCAACCGCAGTTTCTTTCTTTGACTTTAGAACAGGGAAATTAACTCTTAAAGACGAGGGTAAATGCATGAGAATACGAAACAAATATGTTAAATCGTCATCAACACCCTTGACCACACCACAAATTGTTGCGAGTGTGCAATGCATCACAAGCACAAAACAAGTTGGTTCACCAACTAAATATTGGCGGGGGATTGACCAAAGGAAGCCCAAAGATCAAATTGACGTTATTGATAAGTCCATGAGGAAATTGTATGGGCGGGTGCATCGGGCTTCATCCAAAAAGGATGAACATTTGAGAAAACGCCTAGTTTCGAACTTGTTAAAATGTGAAAAAGTCAAACTCAAGGAGTTAATTAATGAAGCTAAAGTAACAAATGATTGGTTAGTGTTAATGCTAGATGATGGTCGTCATGAAAATGTTTCCCTTAGTTCAAAGGTAGGGGAGGTTTACCACCCCGGTATTAGTTGAAATTTCAAGAGGACGGGAGTCGGGTGATAGACTCGTTAAAAACTTTCCGCAATTATGTACATAGCTTCTTTTAATTGCATTGCATTTAGGATTGTACGATATTCCTTTTGTTAGTTGCATTTGCATTTAGTGCATTTCATGCATTTGGGTAAACTGGAAAATACCAAAAATAGTTTGTGAACGGGTCAAAATGGACTTAAAAATGAGAAAACTGCATTCGAATACAAAAGCAACGCTTTTAATCTAGAAGCGGCGCTTTTGCTCTTAAAGAGCGGCACTTCTGTTTCAAAAAGTGACGCTTTAGATTGTGTTTTGGGACCAAAAATGGACAGTAGGGGAGAGCGACGCTTTTGTCTAGAAAAGCGGCGCTTTTGTTCTCCAGGAACGACACTTTTGAGTTAAAAGCGGCGATCCTGGATCAGTGTACTTAAACTTCCTGTACGACCAAAAACCTCACTTTTTCACCCACAACTCATCTTTTCTCTCTAATAGCGGCGTTCTTCCAACCCTAATCGACCCTAATCACTATCAAACTTCAAATTTCTTCAATTTTTTTGCAAATCTTCAATCATTAACATGAGAAATGTAAGAATCCATCACTTATATTCAATCTTTAACATGATTCTTGTGATTTTTGCTAATTTACTCTTTATGCTTGATTTGTTGATTGTGCTTGATTAATGATGTTAATGGTCGAATTATTGATGAATCTAGGTTACATTGATGTTTTTTTAACATGATTTGCATAATTATTTACATCAATTTTGACTTTGAAATTCTAGGGTTCATCCAATTTGGGGGTTTTTGATTCTGAGCCAAATTGGAGTGATAATTGGTGTTATTGATGCTTAATTGATAGGTTGCCATGATTTTCCTGCTTTGAATCCATCTTTCATGCTTGTATGATTTGAAATTGCAAATTAGGGTTCATGAGTTTAAGGTTTGACTTGGTTTGACCAATCTAAGTATGTGATTAGTGATGGTGTACTTGTTTGCAGCCTATGAATGTTATAACATGAAGAGTTGCAATAATTTGATGAATGCTCTTTGTCTTAGCCAAATTTTGAACGAATTTGACTTTGACTAGGGTTGACTTTTTGTAATTGGTTTATGTTGACCATGTTTGACTGAGTGAAGCTTAATGATTGATGATAATGCATGTTTAGCTTGTGATATTACATATGATTTGAAATTTGATTGCATGAGCTAAATGTTGCAACTTTTTGACGAATTTGAGATTGTGCCATGTGGATTATCCTTGTTTGATCTCATGCTTTACCATGCTTAATTGCACTTGTTTTAGTCATGTTTGACTTGCATGATGAAACTTGTTGTGACTTATTGGAATCAACTTAGTGATGATGATTGAAACTTGAATGCAAATTGTTTATAAGCTAACCTATACCTTGTGACGACCCGGAAATTTCCGAACAAATTTAAACTTTAATCTTTATATTTTTCCGACACGATAAGAAAAGTTTGTTAAGTTGAATTTCAAGAAATATAAATTGTGTTCACACATTCATTTAACCTCGACCAAATTCCAATGATTCACGAACCATTATATGAAAGGATATGATTATATATGTATATGTGTATATATTTTAACTTGAAAACATTAACAAAATATTAGACGTATAATACTTTACATAAACGTATTTGTTTCATAATATATTTAGAATAATTATCGATGAAATTAAAAGATAATATCAAAAGGTTGAAATATTAGATATATTGAAATATGATTTCGAGTCCCTGTTGAGAGGTCCACTTTGATCTAGGAAATCTGTTCCTTTTATCGGTATTCGGAATATTATTAACGTGATTTATAAATAAGAACAAAAGTGTCATTAACAAGGATTAGGCAAAAGTTAGTGGAAGACTAAAGTTAATAATAATGATTTAGTTACAAGTGTACGAAAACGTTTTCCGATATAATGGAACTTGACTATTAAAATATCCTTGTTTAAATAAAGTGGATTAGAATATTAGTTGTTGAATATATATAGATAACTTACAACTTGTATTTAAAACGTATTCATTAAAAATATATGTTTTCAAATTAGTGAAGTACGCGATAGAACACTCGCTTAGTAATACGATTGATATTAAAATGTCAGTACATAAATGAATAGGATCTATTTTAATTTAAAAATGAAAACATTACGTGCTCTAATATTTTTCTAAAACGAAATAAAAACGAACTTTGAAATATAATTAGTTTTGAAAAACTAAATATTATATCACTAGATAAATATTCCAAACATATATATTACGTACAAATTTACGATTCTAAATAAAAATATATATATATATCTATATATTTTAACTTAGTCGTAAAATGTCCTGATTTAAATAATATATTTTGATAAACAACGAGTCACTGATTTATAGAAGCAAATGACCACACCGCTCAATTTTATAAGTTACATTTTTTATAAGATAATTTATTGATGAGTAAGTCAAATTATTAATAAGGGTACATGTCGCGTAATGTAAAAGGCTAGTTTTCTAAACGTACGAAAGTGCGTTCGAAAAACCGAAAGTGGTACATGAGTCGAATGACAACGTACGAGTCATTTGAACAAAAATTACATTTTTACTACGTACGTAAATATAATATAATATTTAATTAATTCCAAAGATTAAATATAGTATATATTAAATAATATATAAATATATGTATCATATGTAAACGATGGGAGTGTCGGAAGGATTAAAGAAATTGATTATGGCCATGTACGTATAGCCATGCGATCGCATGGCTATACCTCTCAAGTTCCATGCGATCGCAAGGTAGGTTAGGTGAGCTCAAGTTCCTTTAAAAACGCATTTTTTGCTCGAACTGATTTCATTCATCACTTCTCAATCTCTCACGGTATACATATATATATATATATATATATATATATATATATATATATATATATATATATATATATATATATATATTATATATATATATTTATATTATTTTTATTAATATTAATATTATTAATCTTATTATTATTATTATTAGTAGTATTATTATTATTAACTAGTAGTATACATAAAATATTACGACGGAGTGCTGTCCAAGTGATTTAAAAACGAGTTTTATGAGTAGGATAGGGCTAAGGAAATTATGGATTATAGCTATGGAGGTTATGGGTATGGATCATGGGTATGCTCGTGAGGTCAATCTAGTGTTTATCATCTCCGTTGCGTCTACGTACCTTTCCTGCAATATTGAATCTCAATATTGTTACGTAAGCACTCATAATTTAATTTTTACATACTAATAGTGTATCCCTGACTAATGCTCGAGTATATAGGATTATGCATGCTTGTACTTTTGATATTGCCATTAGATATGATATGTTAAATCTTGAATTAGTTACATATACAGTTGAGATAAGGTATAGGATATGCATGTCGTTGGAAAGCTAGCGAAAAATTAAGAACTTTTCATTTAGATATCGAATGGTTTCGATGAACGGATTAGAAGTTATAGTCAATTGAATCTTTGTATTATTATTAAAAATGATTATTATTATCGTCGTTATAATTGTTATATAATAATAATAATAATAATAATAATCATAATAATAATAATAATTATTATTATTATTATTATTATCATTATCAATAAAAAGTATTATCATTAAAAATTGTTATTTTTATTATTATTACTATCGATATTATCGTTAAAGTTATAATTGAGTATTATCATTAATATTATCATAATATTTATTATCATTAGTATTATTATAATTAGAAACTAATATTAGTAACACCTAATTATTATGATTACTATTATTATCATTAACATGAACGCGATATAAAAGACGATTAAAAGCTATTAAATGAATCGATTAGGAAATAATGAGTATGAGTATTATGATGAAATTAAAATATTGTAAGATATTGATTTAGATAAAATTATCGTTCTTATTATTTTTATCGTTACTATTATTATTAAAAGTACCGTTAGTATTAAAACTATCATTTTAACAAAAATTATTATTTTAATAGAAATATCATTGTTATTATGAAATGTCATTATTATTATCATTTTAAATAAAATTATTATTTTAAAGTCAATATTAAAAAGTATCGTAAATATTAAAGTTATCATAATTAGAATTATCACTTTATCATAATATCATTTTTAGTAAATATAAATATTGAAATTTTTATTAATAGAATAATAATAATTATTATTACAAAATAATACAACTTTTACTTATTATTATTATCAATTCTATTTGATCAAATAAATATGTAATACAAAAAATATAATTACCTTAATAAAATCTATCATAATATTTTTATGATATTAAATGAACTTTATAAATTTTATTACTTAAGATATATAAAAGTATATTTTTATATAAAGTTTTATTTATCAATAAATGAATTGTATTATTTACTCTAATAAATCTTTTAAAAATATTTAAAAATATAGAACGACGATATTTAAACTATATAATAATCTTGTATAAATTTTGGAAATCATTTTGAGTCAAATTGACTTTTGTTGACTTTTGCATATTAGTCTCGAGCATTAGGATTGTGGTACACTATGACTTAACCTAAATTGTTAGACAAATATTGACCAACATATATATATATATATATATATATATATATATATATATATATATATATATATATATATATATATATATATATATATATATATATATATATATATATATATATATATATATATATAATATAGGTTCGTGAATCCGAGGCCAACCTTGCACTTGTTCAATGATGTTATATGTATTTTTACTACGAAATACAGCATGGTGAGTTTCATTTGCCTTTTTACACTTTATATTTTTGGGCTGAGAATACATGCGCAACTTTTATAACTGTTTTACGAAATAGACACAAGTAATCGAAACTACATTCTATGGTTGAATTATTAAACCGAATATGCCCCCTTTTAACTTGGTAGCCTAAGAATTAGGGAACTGGCCTCTAATTGACGCGAATCCTAAAGGTAGATCTACGGGAACTAACAACCCCCATTCTGGAATTTGGAATGCTTTAGTACTTCGAGTTTATCATGTTCGATGGGTGTCTCGGAATGATATGGGATATTCTATATGCATCTTGTTAAGGTCGATTACCAGGTGTTCACCATATGAATGATTTTTATCTCTATGCAGTTTGCGAAATGCCTGATACGAGATGTGTATTTATGAGAAATGAAAATCTTGTGGTCTATCAAAATGATGAAAATGATCGTTTATTATAAACTAATGAACTCACCAACCTTTTTTGTTGACACTTTAAAGCATGTTTATTCTCAGGTATTAAAGAAATCTTTCGCTGTGCATTAGCTCATTTTAGAGACCTTAATTGGAGTCATTCATGGCATATTTTGAAAGACGTTGCATTCGAGTCATTGAGTTCATCAAGATTATTATTAAGTTAATTATAGTTGGATAGTGGATATTATGAAATGGTATGCATGCCTGTCAATTTTTGATGTAAAGAAAGTTTATCTTTTAAAAACGAATGCAATGTTTGTAAAATGTATCATATAGAGGTCAAATACCTCGTGATGAAATCAACTATTGTGAATCGTTTGAAATCGATATGGACTTTGTCCAGATGGATTAGGACGGGTCATGAAATAAACTTCTTCGAACGGGGGAAAGCCTTGAGGAAGTCTTGCTCGTAGTGCTGTTTTCTGGTTATCTTGCGAAAATGGGACTAATCTGCAATTGAAAATTCTTCACAAAATTTTGCCCAATTTTGTGGGGAATGTAGTGACTTCAAATATGTGTTTTACGGCTATTAATTATCATCAAAATGAAACTACACTCTCATATATTCACATTCAATATGAAATTTAGAAACACAAACAAGGTTATGAATCTAGAGAAATTAAAAACCAGCTAAAAGTACTCGAACAATAAAACCAAAACGTTATAAAAGCAGCAAGGTTTTGTGACTAGTGGTGAGATGGTATCCCCAACATGATTCTAGATGTACCTAAATACAATATTAAATAACAATAAATATCATAGTGGTATTTAAACAGACACAAGAATTCACATGTAAATGTATTATTTATCCTAAGATCTAAAAGTGCAAATCTCACCTTTAAAAATAGTAAAATGTCATTTTCGGCATATAAACTTCTTTGAAAGGGGGAAAGCCTTAAGGAAGTCTTGCTTGTAGCGTTGTTTTCTGGTTACCTTGCAAAAATGGGGCTAATCTGCAATTGAAAATTTTTCAAAAAGTTCTTCACAAAATTTTGCCCGAATTTGTGGGGAATGTAGTGAGTTCAAATATGTGTTTTGCGGGCATTAATTATCATCAAAACGAAACTACACTCTCATATATTCGCATTCAATTCGAAATTTAGAAACAAAAACAAAAATAAGGTTATCAATCTTGAGAAATAAAAATGCGGGTAAAAATACTCGAACAATAAAACCAAGACGTTATAAAAGCAGCAAGATTTTATGGCTAGTGGTGAGATAGCAGCCCCAACATGATTCTCGATATACCTAAATACAATATTAAATAAAATCATGTATCATAGTGATATTTAAATAGGCACAACAATTCACATGTGAAGGTATTACTTATCCTAAGATCTAAAAATGCAAAATTAACCTTTAAAACTAGTAAAATGTCATTTTTTGCATCTAAACTGCTTTGAACGGGGAAAAGCCTTAATGAAGTCTTGCTCGTAGCGCTGTTTTCTAGTTATCTTGCAAAATGGGCCTAATCTGTAATTGAAAATTTTTCGGAAATTTCTCTACAAAATTTTGCCCGATTTTGTGGAGACTGTAGTGACTTCAAATATGTGTTTTCCGGTCATTAATTATCATCAAAACAAAACTACACTCTCATATATTCACATTCAATATGAAATATAGAAACAAAAACAAAAATAAGGTTATGAATCTAGAGAAATAAAAATGCGGGTAAAAATACTCAAATAATAAAACCAAGACGTTATAATAGCAGCAAGGTTTTATGGCTAGTGGTGAGATAGCAGCCCCAACATTATTCTCGATATACCTAAATACAATATTAAATAAAAACAAGTATTATAGTGGTATTTAAAAAGGCACATCAATTCACATGTGAAGGTATTACTTATCCCGAGATCTAAAAGTGCAAAATTCACCTTAAAACCATTAAAATGTCATTTTCTGCATCTAAAGTGCTTCGAACGGAGAAAAGCCTTAAGGAAGTCTTGCTCGTAGTGTTGTTTTCTAGTTATCTTGCGAAAATGGGCCTAATCTACAATTGAAAATTTTTCAAAAAATTCTCTACAAAATTTTGCCCGATTTTGTGGGGAATGTAGTGACTTCAAATATGTGTTTTTCGGCCATTAACTATCATTAAAACGAAACTACACTCTCATATATTCACATTCAATAGGAAAATTAGAAACAAAAACAAAAATAAGGTTATCAATCAACAGAAATAAAAAAACGGATAAAAAATACTCGAACAATAAAACCAAGATGTTATAAAAGCAGTAAGTTTTTGTGGCTAGTGGTGAGATAGTAGGCCCAACATGATTCTCGATATATCTAAATACAATATTAAATAAAAACAAGTATCGTAGTGCTATTTAAACAGACACAACAATTCACATGTGAAGGTATTACTTATCATAAGATCTAAAAGTGCAAAATTTACCTTAAAAATAGTAAAATGTCATTTTCGCCATCTAAACTGCTTTGAAAGGGGGAAACCCATAATGAAAGGTTGTTCGTAGCCCCGTTTTCTAGTTATCTTGTGAAAATGGGCCTAATCTGCAATTGAAAATTTTCAGAAGATTCTCTAAAAATTTTTGCCCAATTTTGTGAGGAATGTAGTGACTTAAAAAATGTGTTTTGCGGCCATTAATTATCCTCAAAACGAAAATACACACTCATATATTTGCATTCAATATGAAATTTAGAAACAAAAATAAAAATACGGTTATGAATCTAGAGAAATAAAAAAGCGGCTAAAAATGCTCGAACAATAAAACCAAGACGTTATAAAAGCATCAAGGTTTTGTGGCTAGTAGTGAGATAGTAGCCCCAACATGATTCTCGATGTATCTAAATATAATATTAAATAAAAACAAGTATCATAGTGGTATTAAAACAGGCACGAAAATTCACATGTGAAGGTATTACTTATCCTAAGATCTAAAAGTGCAAAATTCCCCTTTAAAACAGTAAAATATCATTTTTGGTATCTAAACTGCTTCGAACGGGGGAAAGCCTTAAGGAAGTCTTGCTCGTAGCGCCGTTTTCTAGTTATCTTGTGAAAATGGCCCTAATCTGCAATTGAAATTTTTTTAAAAAATTCTCCACAAAATTTTGCCCGATTTTGTGAGGAATGTAGTGACTTCAAATATGTGTTTTTGCGGTCATTAATTATCATCAAAACGAAACTACACTATCATATATTCGCATTCAATATAAATTTAAAAACAAAAACAAAAATATGGTTATCAATCTATAGAAATAAAAAAGCGTCTAAAAATACTCGAACAATAATACCAAGTCATTATAAAAGCAGCAAGGTTTTGTGGCTAGTGGTGAGATAGTAGCCCCAACATAATTCTCGACGTACCTAAATACAATATTAAATAAAAACAAGTATCATTGTGGTATTTAAACAGGCACAACAATTCACATGTGAAGGTTTTACTTATCCTAAGAACTAAAAACGCAAAATTCACCTTTAAAATAGTAAAACGTCATTTTCGGCATCTAAACTGCTTTGAAAGGGGAAAAACCTTAAGGAATTCTTGTTCGAAGCGCCGTTTTCTAGTTATCTTGGGAAAATTGGCCTAATATGCAATTGAAAATTTTTCGAAAAATTCTCCACAAATTTTTGCCCGCATTTTGTGGTGAATGTAGTGACTTCAAATATGTGTTTTGTGACCATTAATTATCATCAAAACAAAACTACACACTCATATATTCGCATTTAATATGAAATTTAGAAACAAAAAAAGGTTATGAATCTAAAAAAATAAAAAAGCGGCTAAAAATACTCGAACAATAAAACCAAAACGTTATAAAAGCAGCAAGGTTTTGTGGCTAGTGGTGAGATAGTAGCCACAACATGATTCTTGATGTAACTAAATACATTATTAAATAAAAACACGTATCATATTTATATTTATACAGGCACAACAATTGAGATGTAAAGGTATTACTTATCCTAAGTTCTAAAAGTGTAAAATTCACCTTTAAAAATAGTAAAATGTAATTTTCGGCATCTAAACTGCTTCGAACGGGGGAAAAGCCTTAAGGAATACTTGCTTGTAGCGCCGTTTTCTAGTTATCTTGCGAAAATGGGCCTAATCTACAATTGAAATTTTTTTGAAAAATTCTCTACAACATTATGCCCGATTTTGTGTGGAATGTAGTGAGTTAAAATATGTGTTTTGCAGCCATTAATTATCATCAAAATGAAACTACACTCTCATATATTCGCATTTAATATGAAATTTAGAAACAAAAATTAAAAAATAAGGTTATGAATCTAGAGAAATAAAAAAGCGGCTAAACATACTCGAACAATAAAACCAAGACGTTATAAAAGCAACAAGGTTTTGTGACTAGTGGTGAGATAGTAGTCCCAACATGATTCTCGATGTACCTAAATACAATATTAAATAAAAACAAGTATCATAGTAATATATAAACAGACACAACAATTCACATGTGAAGGTAATACTTATCCTAAGATCTAAAATTGCAAAATTCACCTTTAATAATAGTAAAATATAATTTTCGGCATCTAAACTGCTTCGAACGGGGGAAAGCCTTAAGGAATACTTACTTGTAGCGCCGTTTTCTAGTTATCTTGCGAAAATGGGCCTAACTACAATTGAAATTTTTTTGGAAAATTCTCTACAACATTATGGCCGATTTTCTGGAGAATGTAGTGAGTTCAAATATGTGTTTTGCAGTCATTAATTATCATCAAAATGAAACTACACTCTCATATATTCGTATTTAATATGAAATTTAGAAACAAAAACAATAATAAGGTTATAAATCTAGAGAAATAAAAAAGCGGCTAAACATACTCGAACAATAAAACCAAGACGTTATAGTAGTCCCAACATGATTCTCGATGTACCTAAATACTATATTAAATTAAAACAAGTATCATAGTGATATATAAACAGACACAACAATTCACATGTGAAGGTAATACTTATCATAAGATCTAAAATTGTAAAATTTACCTTTAAAAATAGTAAAATGTCATTTTCGGCATCTAAACTGCTTGAACGGGGGAAGCCTTAAGGAAGTCTTGCTCGTAGCACCATTTTCTAGTTATCTTGCGAAAATGGGCCTAATTTGCAGTTGAAAATTTTTCGAAAAATACTCCACAAAATTATGCCCGATTTTGTGGGAAATGTAGTGACTTCAAATATGTGTTTTGCGGCCATTATTATCATCAAAATGAAACTACACACTCATATATTCGCATTCAATATGAAATTTAGAACCAAAAACAAGGTTATGAATCTAGAGATATAAAAAAGCAGCTAAAAGTACTCGAACAATAAAACCAAGACGTTATAAAAGCAGCAAGGTTTTGTGGCTAGTGGTGAGATAGTAGCCCCAACGTGATTCTCGATGTACCTAAATACAATATTAAATAAAAACAAATATCATAGTGGCATTTAAACAGGCACAAGAATTCACATGTGAAGGTATTACTTATCCTAAGATCTAAAAGTGCAAAATTCACCTTTAAAAATAGTAAAATGTCATTTTAGGCATCTAAACTTCTTCGAACGGGGGAAAGCCTTAAGGAAGTCTTGCTCGTAGCGCTATTTTCTGGTTATCTTGCGAAAATGGGGCTAATCTGAAATTGAAAATTTTTCGAAAAATTTTCCATAAAATTTTGCCCGATTTTGTGGGGAATGTAGTGACTTCAAATATGTGTTTTGTATCCATTAATTATCATCAAAACGAAGATGCACTCTCATATATTCGTATTCAATATGAAATTTAGAAACAAAAACAAAAATAAGGTTATCAATCTTGAGAAATAAGGCTAAAAATACTCGAACAATAAAACCAAGACGTTATAAATGTAGCAAGGTTTTGTGGCTAGTGGTGAGATAGCAGCCCCAACATGATTCTTGATGTACCTAAATACAATATTAAATAAAAACAAGTATCATAGTGATATTTAAATAGGCACAACAATTCACATGTGAAGGTATTACTTGTCCTAAGATCTAAAAATGCAAAATTAACCTTTAAAACAAGTAAAATATCATTTTCTGCATCTAAAATGCTTCGAATGGGGGATAGCCTTAAGGAAGTCTTACTCGTAGCGCTGTTTTCTAGTTATCTTGCGAAAATGGGCTAATCTGCAATTGAAAATTTTTCGGAAAATTCTCTACAAAATTTTGCCCGATTTTGTGGGGAATGTAGTGACTTCAAATATGTGTTTCCCAGCCATTAATTAGCATCAAAATAAAACTACACTCTCATATATTCGCATTCAATATGAAATTTAGAAACAAAAACAAAAATAAGCTTATAAATCTAGAGAAATAACAATGCGGGTAAAAATACTCGAATAATAAAACCAAAACGTTATAAAAGCAGCAAGGTTTTGTGGCTAGTGGTGAGATAGCAGCCCCAACATTATTCTCGATGTACCTAAATATAATATTAAATAAAAACAAGTATCATAGTGGTATTTAAACAGGCACACCAATTCAAATGTGAAGGTATTTCGTATCCCGAGATCTAAAAGTGCAAAATTCACCTTTAAAACAATTAAAATGTCATTTTCCTGTATCTAAACTGCTTCGAATGGAGGAAAGCCTTAAGGAAGTGTTACTCGTAGCACTGTTTTCTAGTTATCTTGCAAAAATAGGGCTAATCTGCAATTGAAAATTTTTCGGAAAATTCTCCACAAAATTTTGGCCGATTTTGTGGGGAATATAGTGACTTCAAATATGTGTTTTGCGGCCATTAATTATCATCAAAACGAAACTACACTCTCATATATTCATATTCAATATGAAATTTAGAAACAAAAACAAGGTTATGAATTTAGAGAAATAAAAAAGCGGCTAAAAATAATCGAACAATAAAACCAAGACGTTATAAAAGCAGCAAGGTTTTATGGCTAGTGGTGAGATAGTAGCCCCAACATAATTTTTGATGTACCTAAATACAATATTAAATAAAAACAAGTTTCGTAGTGGTACTTAAACAGGCACAAGAATTCACATGTGAAGGTATTACTTATCCTAAGATCTAAAAGTGCAAAATTCACTTTTAAAAATAGTAAAATGTCATTTTCGGCATCTAAACTGCTTCGAACGGGGGAAAGCCTTAAGAAAGTCTTGCTCGTAGCACAATTTTCTAGTTATCTTGCGAAAATGGGCCTAATCTACAATTGAAAATTTTTGAGAAAATTCTCCACAAAATTTTGTCCGATTTTGTGGGGAACGTAGTGACTTCAAATATGTGTTTTGCGGCCATTAATTATCATCAAAACGAAACTACACTCTCATATATTCGCATTCAATATGAAATTTAGAAACAAAAACAAAAATAAGGTTATCAATCAAGAGAAATAAAAAAAGCGGCTAAAAATACTCGAACAATAAAATCAAAACGTTATAAAAGTAGCAAGGTTTTGTGGCTAGTTGTGAGATAGTAGCCCAACATCATTCTTGATGTACCTAAATACAATATTAAATAAAAACAAGTATCATAGTGATATTTAAACAGGCAGAACAATTCACATGTGAAGGTATTACTTATCCTAAGATCTAAAAGTGCAAAATTCACCTTTAAAAATAGTAAAATTTCATTTTCGTCATCTAAACTACTTTGAATGGGGGAAAGCCTTAAGGAAATTTTGCTCGAAGTGCCGTTTTCTAGTTATCTTGCGAAAATGGGCCTAATATGCAATTTAAATTTTTTAGGAAAATTGTCCGCATAATTTTGCTTGATTTTTTGGGGAACGTAGTGACTTCAAATATGTGTTTTGGGGCCATTAATTATCATCAAAATGAAACTACACTCTCATATATTCGCATTCAATATGATATGTAGAAACAAAAACAAAAATAAGGTTATCAATCTAGAGAAATAAAAAATTGCTAAAAATACTCGAACAATAAAACCAAGATGTTATAAAAGCAGCAAGGTTTTGTGGCTAGTGGTGAGATAGTAGCCCCAACATCATTCTTGATGTACCTAAATACAATATTAAATAAAAACAAGTATCATAGTGGTATTTAAATAGGCACCACAATTCACATGTGAAGGTATACTTATCCTAAGATCTAAAAGTGCAAAATTCACCTTTAAAAATAGTAAAATTTAATTTTCGTCATCTAAGCTTCTTCGAATGGGGGAAAGCCTTAAGGATGTCTTACTCGCAGCGCCGTTTGCTAGTTATCTTGCGAAAATGGGCCTAATCTGCAATTGAAATTTTTTCGGAAAATTCTCCACATAATTTTGCCCAATTTTGTGGGGAACGTAGTGACTTCAAATATGTGTTTTGCAACCATTAATTTGTAGTGACCTGATAAAATTGTCATTGACGGCGCCGTCTACTTAGGTCCCATTCCGTGGTCATAAGTCTTTAGAACAACGTTTGACCAAAAAAATATGTCGCATTCATTTCAAATGTGAAGATTGTTTCAAAGTTTACAAGGTTAGTTCAACCATAAGTTACGTTACAACGTTATAAGTACAAGTGAAACCTATGCGACAAATTTAAAAGTAGCTAAAAGACGCTCCATGTATGCATATATACTCGACATCCAATGCAAGTATCAAAATAATGAGCGGAAGCATGTACTACAAAATGTTCAAGGACCTGAGAAAAACATAGAAATCTGTCAACGAAACGTTGGTGAAATCATAGGTTTAAGTAAGTAAGTAAGTACAAATGAACCACAAGATTTGTATCATTGAATAATAGTAAACTATTCTAAAATTTGTAATCATGAGCACCCAATTATCAAGGCTTAACTTTCCTTCCATAGAATCCCATCACAATAGTGTTAGAACATACACTGTTTCTCAAAAATATATTTCATCCGAATAACGGTAGCGAACCGTTCGAATGAGGGTTTGTCAAACCCATATGGCCATACAACATAAGTTCTCGCTTACACCCGGCAAGTGTAACTAATGATAATCGAATTGAGGATTTTTGTTCTAACTCGTATGTAGAATGTTTGTTTTTGTACTTGTGTTCACTTTGTAAAATGAAACGTTTATGTTTTCTCATCCCAAATGTAAGTTTAAAAGAGTAAAGGTGGGACTATGATCTCACCTTGAGTGCACGAGTGAATAAAGTACTTCACAAGATAACATGTGCAAGAATGAATGCTAGACTTGACCTGAACAAGTAGGTTGTATCAATAACGGTAAACACGGTTGGTCAAAGATGTTCAATTAGTCCCATGGCTTGTTACGACTCGATTATATAGCATGTGAATCAAATTGTCAAGTTTCATGCAAGATACAAGTATAAAATCACGTTAGAACGATTGCACAAATTTTGGTTAAGTTTGATTAAAAGTCAACTTTGGCCGGGTCAAAGTCAACGAAAAAGTCAACACGTTCGGGTCGGGTCCCGAGCTATTTTTCTGAGGTTTTTAATCATATATAAGCATGTTAGAACAAGTTACATGTGAATCGGAGGTGCGTAGCATAGCAAAGATTTTTTGTAAAAGTGTAAACTTGATCAGAATCCAAACACGCCTAATGCCGTGCCGCGACCAAGGATGGCCCCGCCGCGACACTCAACGTGAGCTGGTACCTGGGCTGGTGCAAGTGTTCAAGTCTCGAGCCAAAACTCATTTTAACATAACAAATGAACCGTAAACACTTAAAACGCATAACATACATCGTTGGAAAGGTAATTTAACGAGGAACACAACTAAACACCTTTCATCAATTAAAAACATTTTAACGACCCGTCAAAGTACACTCAACGACCATCGTTATCTTGGTCCCACAGCTTGATCATAACTCTATATGAATTTAATAAATAACCTTGCATTCTTTATTTAAAAATGATTTCATATAAAGGAAACCTATCAAAATATGTAAGTTTAGAAAAACCATACATTATTACTTAACTAAAAGTTGACCAAAACAAAGTCAACAACATCCACTATCAAATGTATCAAAATAGAATGCAAGTTATTGTTTAACAAAAGTTGCCATTATAAATATGCAGACTCTCTAAGCACAGCGGAAGCAATCAATCATGAACCTGAGAATAAAACATGCGAGTAACTGTCAACAAAAATGTTGAGTAAATTATAGGTTTAATATTGCAAACAATATTTAATTTAAACCATAAAAATTTATGTTTGAAAACATAAAATCTCCTTTTTGGACCATAAAATTATATGCTAGAAAACATATAATAAAACATTATTTCATTTTTCCGTGAGCCACCTGGTAACCACTTAACCATTTATTTACCCTTGCCAAACACAATAAATAATATACACCGAACAAGTGTATCTATAACAAAATACGAAGTACTAAACATTCCGATTATAAATTGCTAGCGCGACTAGCTCGAAATGGGGTTGTCAAACCCGATAGATCTATCCGTAGGATTCGCGTTCACCAGTAGAAACCAGTGATTACAGTTACCAGACTAGGAAATATTTTTGTTTAACTCATAATGAATAATTTAAATCAACTTCCACTTGTGTCCAAATTATAAAATAAATTGCATGTATTCTCATCCCAAAAGAGTAAAATAGAAAATGGGACTATAACTCACCTTAATAGTAACGAAGTAACCAACACAATTAAGCGAACAGCAAAAGTACTACAGTCATCAGAAATGATCACAACGCCGACCTATAAATAAAGCAGGTCGATATAAATAACTAACTTAGGTCAAGTCTTAGTATGATAGCTATTGTACATGTTGCAAGTAGACATAGAACAATACTCAATATGCAATGGTTTGATTGGAACAGCTTACGGACACACACTTTCTATTTTTAGAAAGTTTCTATTTTTGGCAGGTTTCCATTTTTGGAAAGTTTCTATTTTTGGAAAGTTTCTATTTTTGGAAAGTTTCTATTTTTGGAAAGTTTCTATTTTTGGAAAGTTTTAAGTTAGGAAAGTTTCCTTATTTAGAAAGTCAATAAAAGTCAACTGAAAGTCAAAGTCAATCGGAAGTCAACTCAAAAGTCAACCTTGGTCAAACATAGTCAACGTTAATTTTAAAAGTGTAAGTTGTAATAATAATGTAAGTTATAATGTTTATTAAAGTTAAATATGTCTAATTATGTCATAACATAAGTTTAATTAAATTAAAATGAATTATTAAAGTTAATATAAGTTTAAATGATATAATTAATATAACATAAGTATTTAATTAATTAATTAAATATTAGTCATAATATAAGTATTATTAATTAATAATAAATTTTAAATCATATCATAAGTATTATTAATTAATAATGAATTATTAATCATATCATAAGTTTCTAATTATAATTATTAAATCATAAGTATTTAATAATTAAATTATAATTAAATAATAACTAAGCCTTATAATAATTAAATAATTATTTAATCCTTATTATAAGTCTCATTATAATAATCTCATAATATAAGTTTAATACTTACCATAAGTATTTTCCATTAATAATAAAAGTATTATTAATTAAAAGTTTAATTAAAATTTTAATTAAATCATAAGTAATAATTAAATGATATAATAAATATATATCATAAGTCTTAAATAATAATAATTACCTTTTTTATCATAAGTAATTAAATGATAATGAAATCCATTATTTTTATCATAAGTTTAATAGTTAATCATAAATTTTAAATCAAAAGTTCATCGGGTCGTATCTTGAGCCCCGGGTGTCGGTTTTCGGCGAGCCTTACATATATCTATGCCTAATCAAACCACCCGACACTTTGGTACACTTAAGAACACACCAAGAACAGGCCACAAGTCATGATGGTCAGCCATGACCCCACTTGAAACTTTAATTCAATCAAAATCGTGTTTTAGACGTAACGGGTGATTCGTGGCTCGGATTTAGATGACCCGAACATGAAAGTTCGTCCCATCATTGATCCTAACACACTAACACATCCTAAAGTCACCAAATATGGTCACAAAGTCGGACCAAACCTGGTTCATACCAATATCACTTTTCAATTTTAACAAAATATCATTTTGATCATATCTAGGGCTCCGGGAATCGAAACGACATGAATCCGGAGTCTAAAGTTAATGTCTTGATAAGATAAACTCATCTAGATACTTTATTTTAACTTTTATAACAGTCACAATATCAGAAATACACGAAATAGCTGCTGTCCCAATTTTATCAAACCGAAAACATGTGTTTATGAGTAATTCTATGCATAGAAACACCATTACAACAAGAAGTAATCATCATACTATTAAAATATAATAAAAATACAGAAAAATAAAGAAAAATTAAAAGTTCTAGGGTTAGGGTTTATACCCTAATCAATAATCAAATGATATGAACGTGTAGAGGAGAACGAGAGAAATCCGTTGATGTTAAAAGCCCTAAATTCCAAGCTTGATTTTAATGGAAGATGATGATGTATATGATGATGATGGTGGCGGCCATGAATGGGAGAAAAGAGGAGGAAGAAAAACTTTGAGAGAAAACTAGTAACTAGGTTTTGTGATAAATTGCTAAAAGTGAGTGTAATTACAAAAATGAGAGAAAAGTGAGGCTATACACCCCTCCCTTGGGATATTTTGGCTGAATGGGGGTAGGGTGGGCCCCTTAGTGGGCCAATTTTATCCAATTATAAATTCCTTATGGCCCGAATGCCCGAACGAAGCCCGAAACGCGAAAACGCTACTACGCGATTGATTTTTCGGAGAGATAACAAATACGCGACGAATAAAATATATAAACACTATATATAATCATATGACACTAAAATATCATATTTAAAATAATTAGGACTTAAAAACCCCAAAAGCTTGACCATTGGTTTGAAAACCGAAAAGATTCGCCGGATAGAAATCCGCGACACGTAGAAACGTACAATTTAAAATATGAATACAAATATTCATTTAACACATAATAATTAATATATTATTACTAAAATATTAATATAGATCATAGAAATGACGTGGCTTGAAAAACAATTAACGGAAGTTAAATAATTAACGGTAAAAGATAACGGAAAAAGTAGGGTCGTTACAGTACCTTCCCGTTACGGAAATTTCGTCCCGAAATTTAAGTAGGTGCATGGGTTGACTCGGCATCTGGGAACAAATGCGGGTACTTCTGCCTCATCTGACCTCCACGCTCCCAAGTGAACTTGGGACCGCGTCTGGCTTTCCACCTAACTCAACAATAGGAATTTTGCTCTGCTTGAGAGTCTTAACCTCTCGGTCTATAGTTTCGACAGGTTCCTCATTAAAATGGAGTTGTTTATCAACATGAAGTTCCTCCAGAGGAATAGTTTCATCAGCCTCGGCCAAATACTTCTTCAAATTCGATACATGAAAAACATCGTGAACGGCACTGTGTTCTTGTGGCAACTTCAAACGATAAGCCGCCGGTCCAACTCTCTCAATAATCTCAAAAGGTCCAACAAAACAAGGAATCAATTTTCCCCTTTTCCCAAAATGTATCACACCCTTCCAAGGTGAAACCTTTAACATAACATGATTACTGACCTAAAATTCAATATCGTTCCTTCACTTATTGGCATAACTCTTTTGCCGATTTCTGGCGGTTCTCAATCTTTCTTTAATCTGTACGATTTTCTCGGTAGTCTCATGAATAACTTCTGGGCCTGTGAGTTGAGCATCCCCAACCTCATTCCAACAGATAGGAGACCTACACTTTCTACCATACAGAGCTTCAAATGGTGCGGCTTCAATACTTCCATGATAACTGTTATTATAATAAAATTCAGTCAATGGAAAGTATCTATCCCACCCATTACCAAAATCAATCACGCATGCTCGTAACATGTCTTCCAAAGTTTGAATGGTCCTTTCACTCTGACCATCCATCTGTGGATGATAAGCAGTGCTCATATACAATTTAATTCCCAAAGCTTCTTGTAAAGGGTTGCCAAAACCTCTATATAAATCGACTGTCTCGGTCTGAAATAATAGGTACAGGAACACCATGCCCTGAAACAATCTCCTTCAATTATAAACGAGTAAGCTTCTCTATCAAATCTGTTTCTTTAATTGGTAAGAAATGAACTGATTTTGTGAGTCGGTCAACAATCACCCAAATGGTATCATAACCACCCACATCTCGCAGTAACTTCGTAATAAAATCCGTTGTAATACCTTCCCACTTCCACTCGGGAATCTTAGGTTGCACCAAAAGTCCAGACGGTTTCTGATGTTCAGCTTTAACCTTAGCACATGTCAAACACTTAGCCACATATGTAGCCACATCAGCTTTCAAATTAGGCCACCAATACAGCTCCTTAAGAGCATGATACATCTTTCCTGAACCAGGATGAATAGAGTACCTAGACTTATGAGCGTCATCTAAAATAAGTTGTCGCAGATCACCAAACTTCAGAACCCAAAGGCGTCCTGTAAAATACCGAGTACCATCAATTCGTACCTCTAACTGTTAACTCAAGCCTCGGACCTTCCCGTTACAAAATTCTCCTCCTTCAAGGCTTCTTGTTGTGCCTCAAGAATCTGCCTTGCGAGGTTTGTTCGAATTGTCATATTCGAGGCTCTAAACCAGCGAGGTTCAGCCCTTTCTTTACGACTTAACGCATCAGCCACATCGTTGGCCTTTCTCGGATGATATAAAAGTTCACAATCATAATCATTCAACGTCTCAATCCATCTTCATTGCCTCATATTCAACTGTATCTGATCAAGGATATGTTGAACACTTTTGTGATCAGTGTACATAGTAGTTTTGACCCCATATAAGTAATGTCTCCAATTCTTGAGTGCGAACACAGCAGCTCCCAATTCTACATCATGGGTTGTATAATTCTGTTCATGAATCTTCAACTGACGTGACGCGTAAGCAATGACTTTCTTTCGTTGCATCAAAACACAACCAAAGTCTTGACACGAAGCATCACAATAGATAACAAAATCATCATTACCCTCAGGTAGTGATAATATCGGTGCAGAAGTTAACTTCATCTTCAGAGTTTGGAAAGCAGACTCTTGTTCACTCTTCCACTCGTACTTCTTCCCCTTATGCGTTAAAGCAGTTAGAGGTTTCGCTACTCGTGAAAAATCTTGAATGAACCTTCTATAATAGCCTGCTAATCCTAGAAACTTGCGAATTTGAGTAGGAGTTTTCGGAATTCCCCACTTTTCAATTGCCTCAATCTTGGTAGGATCAACTTGTATTTCCTGTTTACTAACAATATGTCCAAGGAATTGAACTTCTCTTAACCAGAAAGCACACTTAGAGAACTTAGCGTACAACTCTTCTTTTCTCAATAAGTCAAGCACTAACTTCAAATTTTCCTCGTGCTCTTCATCACTCTTGGAATAAATAAGGATGTCGTCGATGAAAACAATAACGAATTTGTCCAGATAGGGTATACACACATGGTTCATGAGGTCCATGAACACAGCAGGTGCATTTGTTAATCTGAACGGCATAACAAAGAATTTGAAGTGACCATAATGGGTGCGAAAAGCGGTTTTCAGAACATCAGATTCTTTAACGCGCAATTGGTGATAACCAAAACGAAGATCAATCTTAGAATAAATGGACGAACCTTGAAGTTGATCGAACAGATCATCAATTCTCGGAAAAGGGTAACGATTCTTAATAGTACGCTTGTTTAACTCACGATAATCAATACACAATCGGAACGAACCATCTTTCTTCTTGACAAACAAAATAGGAGCTCCCCAAGGGGACGAACTGGGATGAATGAAATATAGTTGCATTCTTAAAGGAAGAAATATATGGAGTAGTCACATCGGTGGCATAGATATTTAAGGCAATTCTCTCAAAGGAGATAACGAGGATCATGGACTTCAAAGTAAATTTTCATTACATTTTCGAAAGGAAGACGTACGGAAGGTGTGATCTTTAAACGAGGGTGAACTTCCTAGCACAAGGAGTGACGAAATCTAGGATTCATCCATATTCTTAAATTGATGTGCGGATGAAAAGAACGCGAATCATGGGTTATAAAGAATGGCCGACTTCAGGTGAGATGAATCTCCAAAAATAATTTCGTGCACCTCAAAGTATTGGATCATAGGATTGATGTTTTCGAGGGTGTTGCGGTTGACAGCGAATATTGAGAGTAGAAACTCCTCAAACGGTCTAGTGTAATATATATATCCATGATACTCACTATAACAACAGTTGGGGTAGAAACCCACATAGCGCCTTTTCTACAATAGGGTGACCACCGAGTGTACCCCAGAAAATTGATTTATCGGTCCGCGTTTCGGCCAAGTCCAAACATAAGAGGGAAAATTTTACGAGCGCAAAGACTTTCCAACAAATTTTATAAAACCGGAATCCAAAGTGGTGTAAGAGTTTCTATCAACGAACTTAATGGTAAGTTTCATCCTTAAACGGAGAATAAGAAGAACCGTGATCCAAACACTCTATAGAGTAATTCGAAAATTTGATAAGATCAATCAAAAGGGGTTTTGAAAAAAAACTTTAAACGTTTGATGTGACAACATAAACGGAACGAAGTTCTTGGTAAATTTAGAAGCATGTACAACGTGTACCATTTTATATAAAAACAAATTGACTTAGTTAAACAGCTCAATAAATGAGTGGTCTTAAAATAATTTTGGAGGTATAATTTAGTATATACTAGCCAAAATAGGTAAGGGTAAATTTATTCTTTTGAATCCATACATACATATATGATTTTATAAATTGTATACATGACAAAATATTTCATTACTTCTATTCGCCCATAAATCCCGTGAGAACCGCCCAATTAAACAAATGTGTAAAACTCCCGATGATAAACAGAGTATCTGTATTTCAGAGGTTACAAGTTGAAGTAAGATCGTGAAAGATCAAGTAAATGACTTGAATCGTCGTGCGAAATTTAACCAACTAATGTTACGAGGTCATGAAAACCAATGAGTTAAATGTTATTTTGACTATTATCAGGACAGAAGTCCTTGGGCCAAAACTGTTCCCGAGCGAAGCTGTTGCTAACAAGCGAGTTATGAAGGATAGAGCATGAGATAGATAATCTGGTTAAAACGAGCTTCTCGTATATCAACAATTGAGATAATAAATATTTTCCCTACCCATGTAATACATCGGAATTTCTAAATGAGTAGTGTAAAAATTTTCTTTGACTCACTTTCTATTCCTCATGTCACAATATTGGGACTTCTTTATGAATTAACGTAATATAATCACGCTGGCCTGACGCCATTATATTTTACTAATTCATAGTTCCATTCCAATAGTACTACATGAGGTCAGGACATGCGATCAACCTCGGATTTCCACACAATTTCTTTAAAACAATTTTTTAAACAATGTGCTAAGGATAGCACAAGAGACAAAACATCATAAGTAACGAAAAGGAGTAACGATGACATAGAAATGTCTTCGAAGGACCAAAAATCTCTAAAAGTCAAGAATGACATCTTCCGGTTCAAAAACCAAAGCACATAGGCACAACGGCACAAAGGCACGTAATATAACAAGAATGTTATATACCTAAACATAATAGCTGGCATTGAAATGCCGAGCCTTTAGAAGTCAAGAATGACATCTCACGTTATATAACTCAAACGTTATATACATAACCATATTAGATGACATAGGAATGTCGAGAATTTCAGAAGTCAAGAATGACATCCCTCGGTTTCACTATCCGAGGTGTTCTTATAAAAGATAAACTCGCGTGAGTCGGAGAATACGTTTAAATCGGAATGGGAGTTCCTCCTGGATTCAGAACATAAAAGAGATGTATGTATGATAGCAATATACATACCAATACGATACAAATAATCACATATAATAATATATAATAGGTCAGGCTGTAGACTAGACTCACTAATGCACCCTATTGACTCGGGTAACGACATCAATGCAGCCTAATTCCCTACAACCAGAGCTCTGATACCAACTTTAATGACCCGTCAAAGTACACTTGACGACCATCGTTATCTTGGTCCCACAGCTTGATCATAACTCTATATGAATTTAATAAATAACCTTGCATTCTTTATTTAAAAATGATTTCCTATAAAGGAAACCTATCAAAATATGTAAGTTTAGAAAAACCATACATTATTACTTAACTAAAATTTGACCAAAACAAAGTCAACAACATCCACTATCAAATGTATCAAAATAGAATGCAAGTTATTGTTTAACAAAAGTTGCCATCATAAATATGTAGACTCTCTAAGCACAGCGGAAGCAATCAATCATGAACCTGAGAATAAAACATGCGAGTAACTGTCAACAAAAATGTTGAGTGAATTATAGGTTTAATATTGCAAACAATATTTAATTTAAACCATAAAAATTTATGTTTGAAAACATAAAATCTCCTTTTTGGACCATAAAATTATATGCTAGAAAACATATAATAAAACATTATTCCATTTTTCCGTGAGCCACCTGGTAACCACTTAACCATTTATTTACCCTTGCCAAACACAATAAATAATATACACCGAACAAGTGTATCTATAATAAAATACGAAGTACTAAACATTCCGATTATAAATTGCTAGCGCGACTAGCTCAAAATGGGTTGTCAAACCCGATAGATCTATCCGTAGGATTCGTGTTCACCAGTAGAAACCAGTGATTACAGTTACCAGACTAGGGAATATTTTTGTTCAACTCACAATGAATAATTTAAATCAACTTCCACTTGTGTCCAAATTATAAAATAAATTGCATGTATTCTCATCCCAAAAGAGTAAAATAGAAAATGGGACTATAACTCACCTTAATAGTAACGAAGTAACCAACACAATTAAGCGAACAACAAAAGTAGTACAATCATCAGAAATGATCACAACGCCGACCTATAAATAAAGCAGGTTGATATAAATAACTAACTTAGGTCAAGTCTTAGTATGATAGCTATTGTACATGTTGCAAGTAGACATAGAACAATACTCAATATGCAATGGTTTGATTGGAACAGCTTACGAACACACACTTTCTATTTTTAGAAAATTTCTATTTTTGGCAGGTTTCCAATTTTGGAAAGTTTCTATTTTTGGAAAGTTTCTATTTTTGGAAAGTTTCTATTTTTGGAAAGTTTTAAGTTAGGAAAGTTTCCTTATTTAGAAACTCAACCGGAAGTCAACTGAAAGTCAAAGTCAACCGGAAGTCAACTCAAAAGTCAACCTTGGTCAAACATAGTCAACGTTAATTTTAAAAGTGTAAGTTGTAATAATAATGTAAGTTATAATGTTTATTAAAGTTAAATATGTCTAATTATGTCATAACATAAGTTTAATTAAATTAAAATGAATTATTAAAGTTAATATAAGTTTAAATAATATAATTAATATAACATAAGTATTTAATTAATTAATTAAATATTAGTCATAATATAAGTATTATTAATTAATAATAAATTTTAAATCATATCATAAGTATTATTAATTAATAATGAATTATTAATCATATCATAAGTTTCTAATTATAATTATTAAATCATAAGTATTTAATAATTAAATTATAATTAAATAATAACTAAGCCTTATAATAATTAAATAATTATTTAATCCTTATTATAAGTCTCATTATAATAATCTCATAATATAAGTTTAATACTTACCATAAGTATTTTCCATTAATAATAAAAGTATTATTAATTAAAAAATTTAATTAAAATTTTAATTAAATCATAAGTAATAATTAAATGATATAATAAATATATATAATAAGTATTAAATAATAACAATTACCTTTTTATCATAAGTATTTAAATGATAATGAAATCCATTATTTTTATCATAAGTTTAATAGTTAATCATAAATTTTAAATCAAAAGTTCATCGGGTCGTATCTTGAGCCCCGGGTGTCGGTTTTCGGCGAGCCTTACATATATCTCTGCCTAATCAAACTACCCGACACTTTGGTACACTCAAGAACACACCAAGAACAGGCCACAAGTCGTGATGATCAGCCATGACCCCACTAGAAACTTTAATTCAATCAAAA